>NC_091994.1:927976-1052976 GCF_044704955.1 Pristiophorus japonicus
CCCCCCACCCACCCCCCACCAAACCAACCACCCACCCCCCCCACCCCCCCAACCCCCCCCACCCCCACCCCCCAACCCCCACCCCCCCCCCTCCCCACCCCCCCACCCCCCCACCCCCCCCCCCTCCCCCCTTCCCCACCCTCCCCCCCTCCCCACCCTCCCCTCCCCCCTTCCCACCCCCCCTCCCACCTCCCCCCCCCTTCCCCACCCTCCCCTCCCCCCTCCCAACCCCACCCCCCTCCCCTCCCCCCCCCCCCCCCCCCCCCCCCCCCCCCCCTTCCCCACCCTCCCCCTCCCCCATCCCCCACCCTCCCCTCCCCCCTTCCCCACCCTCCCCTCCCCCCTTCCCCACCCTCCCCTCCCCCCTTCCCCACCCTCCCCTCCCCCCTTCCCCACCCTCCCCTCCCCCCTTCCCCACCCTCCCCTCCCCCCCTTCCCCACCCTCCCCTTCCCCACCCTCCCCTCCCCCCTTCCCCACCCTCCTCCCTCCCCCCTTCCCCACCCTCCCCTCCCCCCTTCCCCACCCTCCCCTCCCCCCTTCCCCACCCTCCCCACCCCCCTTCCCCACCCTCCCCTCCCCCCTTCCCCACCCTCCCCTCCCCCCTTCCCCACCCTCCCCTCCCCCCTTCCCCACCCTCCCCTCCCCCCTTCCCCACCCTCCCCTCCCCCCTTCCCCACCCTCCCCTCCCCCCTTCCCCACCCTCCCCTCCCCCCTTCCCCTCCCCCCTTCCCCTTCCCCTCCCCCCTTCCCCTCCCCCCTTCCCCACCCCCCCCCTCCCCCCTTCCCCACCCTCCTCTTCCTCCTCTCCTCCCTCTCCTTGACCTCCTCCTACACCTTCCCCTCCTCCTGATCTTCCTCCAGCCCCCATCTTCTCCCTCCTCCCCCTCCTTGCGTTCCTCCTACTCATCCCCCTCCTCTTCCCATCACCACACCTCCTCCCCTACCATTCCCCCATCTCCCAATCTCATTCTCGGACACGCACACACTCACACACACACATGGGGAGGGGGCACTCTCAGTCACACGACGACACTTGCACAATCGCCCGTGGGACTAATGCATTCACGCAGTTGCTCGTGGGTAACTGCCCTCACACAGTCATGCGCACGCAGTCGGTTATTATTTTGTGCCGGTGCCAGTTCTCGTGGAAACAGTCCCACGGTGTAAATGGGGCTGATTTACAGGCAAGGGTATTACAAAGAAAGATTTACATTTATATAGCGCCTTTCACGACCACCGGACGTTTCAAAGTGCTTTACAGCCAATGAAATACTTTTTGAAGTGTAGGCGCTGTTGTACTGTGTTACGGAGACCGTTCTGCTCAGAGTAGCTCTAAAGGGACCTAAGGAAAGGGTCCCTCGGCCTCAACGTAAAATGCTGTGTGTTTAATCAGCGGGGCAGGTCTGAGAGATTCTTGTGCTTTTGTTCCCCCGCAGACAGACATGCAAGGTGTGGAGGAGCAGTGCCAAGGTGCGATATATACCGTGGAATATGCCTGCAGGTGAGACTCTCCTCCGTGGAGAGAGCGGGTGAAGGAATGTTTTACCGTTGAATCACAGAAAAATTATGACGCAGAAGGAGGCCATTCGGCCCATCGTGTCCACGCTGGCCGACCAAGGGCTACTCTGCCTAATCCAACTTTCCAGCTCTGGGTCCGTAGCCCTGTAGGTTACAGCACTTCAGGTGCACATCCAAGTACTTTTTAAATGTGGTGAGGGTTTCTGCCTCTACCACCCTTTCAGGCCGTGAGTTCCAGACCCCCACCACCCTCTGGGTGAAAAAAGTCCCCTCTAATCCTTCTCCCCATTACTTTAAATCTCTGCCCCCTGGTTATTGACCCCTCTGCTAAAGGAAATAGGTTCTTCCTAGTCACTCTATCTCGCCCCCTCATAATTTTGTACACCTCAGTTAAATCTCCCCTCAGCCTCCTCTGTTCCAAGGAAAACAACCCCAGCCTATCCAATCTTTCCTCATCGCTAAGGTTTTCCAGTCCTGGCAACATCCTCATAAATCCCTTATGTACCCTCTCCTGTAATGCGGTGACCAGAACTGCATGCAGTTTTAAACATGTGCTGAGAGCAAGGTGCCCTCTTTGAATCCCAGTCTGTGTTCCGCAAGCGGGTTGCAGCGGGTGTGCTATAATAGATCTGGGTTCCCTTGGGTTAAATGGGGAAAATAAGGCAGTGATTGCCCCTTTGGGATGCTGTCTAGTGACTCCTGCTGGGGAGCGCGTGCATGTACGGACAGCAGATAAATCAGCGTTGGGCAGGCCCGTGAAGCTCCCATTGTCGAATAGCCAGCAATCACTCACTGACAGGATTTGACTTGGGTGACTTGATTGTGGTGCTTCCCAAGTCTGTGGAACCTGCAGTCCAGCAGGGGGCGCCGCTGTCAAGGGAGGAGGGGAGAAATACTGTAACCCCTTCGAATCAAACCACATACAGAAAGTGTATTGTGAATGGATGTCTTTATCAAGACCAGGGATGTTGGTGCTGGGGACATAACCTCAGCATCAAGAATTCTCATTTCAGGTACAGCACGGGTTAGATACAGAGTAAAGCTCCCTCTACACTGTCCCATCAAACACTCCCAGGGCAGGTACAGGGGGTTAGATACAGAGTAAAGCTCCCTCTACACTGTCCCATCAAATACTCCCAGGGCAGGTACAGGGGATTAGATACAGAGTAAAGCTCCTAACATTGTGACTCTGAACTGCACCAGTGTGGCATCCACTTTCCTGTCTGTGAGTGACATTGACAAATGGTGCCCGTTTCGTGTTGTGGGTCCATATCCCGTAGGGCCTGGATTGAGACTCATTTACATAGCTGCCAATGGCCAACCAACGTGGGAGACAGGGATAACTATTGGCCAGGACACCGGGGAGAACTCCCCTGCTCTTCTTTGAATAGTGCTGTGGTTTCTTTTACATCTACCTGAGAAAGCAGACGGAACCTCGGTTTAACGTCTCATCCGAAAGACGGCACCTCCGACAGTGTGGCGCTCCCTCAGTACTGCCCCTCCGACAGTGCGGTGCTCCCTCAGTACTGCCCCTCCGACAGTGCAGCACTCCCTCAGTACTGTGCCTCTGACAGTGCGGCACTCCCTCAGTACTGTGCCTCCGACAGTGCAGCACTTCCTCAGTACTGTGCCTCTGACAGTGCGGCACTCCCTCAGCACTGCCCCTCTGACAGTGCAGCACTCCCTCAGTACTGCCCCTCTGACAGTGCAGCACTCCCTCAGTACTGCCCCTCTGACAGTGCAGCACTCCCTCAGTACTGCCCCTCTGACAGTGCGGCACTCCCTCAGCACCGCACTGGAGTGTCAGCCTGGATTTATGTGGAGTGGGGACTTCAACCCACGACTTTCTGACTCCGAGGCGAGAGCACTACGACTGAGCCACAGCTGACACCTATCCTGAAAGGGTTAATTCTGCCTCTTTGTCTTTTCCCACTCCCTCTGTAGCGCGGTGAAAAGCATGTCCAACAGTGGGGCCTACTTCAAGAACATTGAGGGGCTGCTCCGACAGGCCATCAGCATCAAGGACCAGATGAGCTCTCTACAGAGCCGCAGGTACATGAGGGCCGTGGGTTCTGCTTGGTGCGCCCATTGTTTCTATCCTCCATCCTTTCATTTGGATCATTCCGCTGTCAGCTTGGGTGTGTGTCGGGGTGGAGTCATTAAACGCAGCACTCCAGGGCTGGGTAGTCAGAGAGCTTTATGGTATTGGGGTGAAGTTAGAAGTTACATTCGATGCAGAACCGGATGACCTGACTAAAATTATCTCACTACTTTAGGAAAAAAAATAATCACTTCACAGCGCCACTCAATGGCCACAGTCTGCAACTGCAGCGTGACAGGTTGCATAGGAAAAGTGAATGGAAAATGTTGACATAGCAATTTACAATGGCACATGTTGACAGAAAGGCTTGACCAAAAATAAGATAGCAGCAACAACTTGACTATAAGGCGCCTTTAACACCACAAAATACCCCAAGGCACCTCTGACAGGTGTAAGTAAAAAAAGGATGTGCCCTGAACCAAAGGATGACGCATCATAAGCAGGGCGACCAAAACAGGTGTTAAGGAGGGTCTTAATGGAGGAGAGGGAGAGTGGGAAGGCTTTAGGGAGGGAATTCATGGGCGTGGGGCCGGGAGTGGGGGATGTGCTAAATGCCTGGATCGGAGGAAGAGAGAGTTTGTGAAGGGAGGGTTGCAGGGCTGGAGGTTAGGGAGAGAGGGAGAGGCGAGGGCCATGGAGGAAATATAAAGCCGAGGATGAGAATTTTTAATTTGAGGCGTTGTCGGGGCATGGGCCATGGCTGACAATTGCTATGCACGTGTCATGCAGCATTGATCTCGCTCAGTGGTGCGAGATATCCTGCAGTGTAGTGGGATTTCAGCAGTGTTGTCAGACAAGGGGCAGCAGACGCAGAACGAGTAGCAGATGGGACTTTCAAAAAATGTAATTTCCCCACACGTTGCATCCACTTCGTGTCAGCAGTGCGATGATGCCTTCCCGGGGAAGGTGTGGCAGAGAGGCTGAGCGCACTGCTGGGACTTCTCATTGTCCATCGCAACCCTTGCCCCAGTCTTCCAGCCGTTCCGTGCATTAAGGGGTGTTTCGTAGGCCGTGTGCCGGTGCTTCCCAGCTCCACATCCACCCAGCAAGACCCGTGACAAATTACCTGCACAGTGCCACCCTGTGACTTATCCCGCTAGCTTTTAGGGCTCACCGGGTGGGTACTGGCACCGACACAGTCCGCAAGGCGGCTGTTCAGCGCCGAGCTGAGTTTGATTCTTGCTGCTATGAATACGCTCTCAAGTTATTTATAGCATTGTCTACAGTCAGTTGACGAATATATGTTTTATTTTGTATGCAAAATGAAGACCGGTTCTGAGAAAAACAATCACTTCACAGTGCCACTTAGTGGCCAGAGCCTGCAAGTACAGTGTGACAGTTGACATAGGAAAAGTGAATGGGAAATGTTGACATAGCAATTTACAATGGCACATGTTGACAAAAGGCGTGACCAAAAATAAGTGACAACAGGAAGTGAGTTTTCTTGACGAGACGTGTCCAACCTATACTAAGTTTTTAGTAAAATACAGAGAGAGAAATACGCTACAAATATGGGGCGGAGCTGTGCTGATTTAATGACCCCCCCCCCCCGGGAGAAATGTTTAGTTTGATGTTTTGAGTTTAAATATTTTCTTTTGTAGCTGTTTGTTAATCCTGTGAGTACTGAGTGTCTATTGCAGCATCCTTTTTATATTGTGTGTCCCCTTTACACCTCTTCCTGTGTCTCGTACTCCCAGCAGCCTCATGAGCATTAAATGATTTAGTTGGCGGAGTGTGGATGCGAAAGCCTTTTCTGTGCAGAGACCCTTGGGTTGTGTCAAACCACCCAAACTTTCATGCTCCCCAGTCAAAGCAAACCTTTTGCTCAGTGAAAGGTGTACCTGAATGATGAAGGAAAGGGGAACTGCTTTCTGCAGCCAGTGCTGCGTTGATGCTGCCTCTGCCGGCGAGGCCACAGGAGCTCTTTAACTTAGTGTTGAAGAAGTTAAAGCTGTAGGTCCCCCACTCTTTCTCTTCCCCCTTCAACCGCTTCTGAACAAGGCCTCTTTTGCTGGGGGTCCTGATCTGTGGGAGCTGCCCCTGTCCACTTATACCTCCCTGCGAGCGGCCGTTCTTCATGAGCGAGCCTCGAGAGCAAGTCTTAGGAAGTTATTCGACTGTGGGGGGCATCGTGCCGGAGCTCCATCCCGTCTTCCCCCTGCGTCCACATTCACTTCTCAACAACAGGTCACTGAATAGCGACAAAGGCAGAAATTCTGGCTGGAGATAATGCAATCAGTGACTAGTCGACAACAGACCCAGAGACTAAGCAGATTGGCCCTAAAATCTCTGGAGTTTAGAAGAATGAAAGCTGATCTCATTGACACATAAGATTCTGCGGGGGATTGACAGGGTAGATGCAGGGAGGATGTTTCCCCCGGGCTGGAGAGTTTAGAACCAGGGGTCACAGTCTCAGGATAAGGGGTCGGCCACGTAAGACTCAGATGAGGAGAAATTTCTTCATTCAGAGGGTGGTGAATCTTTGGGATTCTCTGCCCCAGAGGGCTGTGGAGGCTCAGTCTCTGAGTATATTCAAGGCTGAGATCGATAGATTTTTGAAATCTTAAGGGATATGGAGATGTGGGAAAGTGGAGTTGAGGTATAAGAACATAAGAAATTTGAACTGGAGTAGGCCATATGGCCCCTCGAGCCTTCTCCGTCACTCAATAAGACCATGGCTGATCCGATTACGGACTCAGCTCCACTTCCCCGCCCGCTCCCCATAACTCCTTATTCCCTTATCGTTTAAGAGACTGTCCATCTCTGTCTTAAATATATTCAATGGCCCAGCCTCCACAGCTCTCTGAAGCAGAGAATTCCACAGATTTACAACCCTCTGAGAGAAGAAATGTCTCCTCATCTCTGTTTTAAATGGGTGGCCCCTTATTCTAAGATTATGCCCCCTAGTTCTAGTCTCCCCCATCAGTGGAAACATCCTCTCTGCATCCACCTTGTCAAGCCCCCTCATAATCTTATACGTTTCGATAAGATCACCTCTCATTCTTCTGAATTCCAATGAGTAGAGTCCCAACCTACTCAACCTTTCCTCATAAGTCAACCCCCTCATGCAGCTAATGTAACGCCCTCTGCTTAAAAAAGGGGGCAGGCAAAAGGCAGGTAACTATAGGCCGGTTAGTTTAACATCTGTAGTGGGGAAAATGCTTGAAACTATCATTAAGGAAGAAATAGCGGGACATCTGGATAGGAATAGTGCAATCAAGCAGACGCAACATGGATTCATGAAAGGGAAATCATGTTTAACTAATTTACTGGAATTCTTTGAGGATATAACGAGCATGGTGGATAGAGGTGTACCGATGGATGTGGTGTATTTAGATTTCCAAAAGGCATTCGATAAGGTGCCACACAAAAGGTCACTGCAGAAGATAAAGGTACGCGGAGTCAGAGGAAATGTATTAGCATGGATAGAGAATTGGCTGGCGAACAGAAAGCAGAGAGTCGGGATAAATGGGTCCTTTTCCGGTTGGAAATCGGTGGTTAGTGGTGTGCCACAGGGATCGGTGCTGGGACCACAACTGTTTACAATATACATAGATGACCTAGAAGAGGGGACAGAGTGTAGTGTAACAAAATTTGCAGATGACACTAAGATTAGTGGGAAAGCGGGTTGTGTAGAGGACTCAGAGAGGCTGCAAGGAGATTTAGATAGGTTAAGCGAATGGGCTAAGGTTTGGCAGATGGAATACAATGTCATCCATCTTGGGAAAAAAAAACAGTAAAAGGGAATATTATTTGAATGGGGAGAAATTACAACATGCTGCGGTGCAGAGGGACCTGGGGGTCCTTGTGCATGAATCCCAACAAGTTAGTTTGCAGGAGCAGCAGGTAATCAGGAAGGTGAATGGAATGTTGGCCTTCATTGCGAGAGGGATGGAGTACAAAAGCAGGGAGGTCCTGCTGCAACTGTACAGGGTATTGGTGAGGCCGCACCTGGAGTACTGCGTGCAGTTTTGGTCACCTTACTTAAGGAAGGATATACTAGCTTTGGAGGGGGTACAGAGACGATTCACGAGGCTGATTCGAGAAATGAGGGGGTTACCTTATGATGATAGATTGAGTAGACTGGGTCTTTACTCCTTGGAGTTCAGAAGGATGAGGGGGGATCTTATAGAAATATTTAAAATAATGAAAGGGATAGACAGGATAGAGGCAGGGAGGTTGTTTCCACTGGTAGGGGAGACTAGAACTAGGGGGCACAGCCTCAAAATACGGAGGAGCCAATTTAAAACCGAGTTGAGAAGGAATTTCTTCTCCCAGAGGGTTGTGAATCTGTGGAATTCTCTGCCCAAGGAAGCAGTTGAGGCTAGCTCATTGAATGTATTCAAGTCACAGATAGATAGATTTTTAACCATTAAGGGAATTAAGGGTTACGGGGAGCGGGCAGGTAAGTGGAGCTGAGTCCACGGCCAGATCAGCCATGATTTTGTTGAATGGCGGAGCAGGCTCGAGGGGCCATAGGGCCTACTCCTGCTCCTATTTCTTGTGTTCTTGAGGGCGAGGAAAACTCCCAGTCGGGGAGAGCTTTGTGAACCAGAGGCCCAAGGTCTCCTTTATCTTCCCAAGCGTGTCACGCTCCCCACACGCCAGGTCTCAAATTACTCGTGTTCCGGATCCTAAAATCTTATTTCCTGAAAGAAATCTTATTTATCTCGACCACAAGCGTTTGCGGGCCAATAGATCGCCAGAGTCTAAAGGGACGACTAGACTAGGTTGCGATGTGTGGCAGAGTCAAGTCCCTGACCCGCCTGTAACTGGATCCTAAATGCACGATGTCAAAATGCACCCTCAGTACTCCAGTGTTTCTTTTGCCGTTCCATTTTATTTTTAATTTATCCTTCGCTGCATGCAGCTTTAGTGATGTGAGTGTCTGTTACAGTTCCATTGTTACACAGGCAGTTCCTGAACCTCCCTCCTTCTCTTCTTCCTGAGTGCAGAGCCAAGCGTGCACCCCTCCCTTTCCAGGTTAGTACTGCTGAAATCAGGAGCACAAGCAAAATCTAGCGGCAGGCTTGGGGCCTACGCAGCCTCGCGTACAATTGAATCTTTGATGAATAAGTTGGCTGATGCAGACCTTCCAACGCGCCATCTTTTCTGAGCAATCCCCTCGGGTGCTTTAATCGTTACACACTTGGCTCATTGCTTTGTTTACTGGTATGTTTTGTTAAATGAAGGATCGGTGGCAGCTCAAAGCTTCTGTGGGCCGAAGGCAGCCTCTGAATTCCCGGCCAATTGGGTCAATTCAAGCCTTTGGCACTTGCCCTTATTATCGTTCGAATAACCGGGGAGTTCTCCCCGGTGTCCTGGGGCCAATATTTATCCCACAATCAACATCACTAAAACAGATTATCTGCTCATTATCACATTGCTGTGTGTGGGAGCTTGCTGTGCGCAAATTGGCTGCTGCGTTTCCCACATTACAACAGTGACTACACTCCGAAAGTCCTTCATTGGCTGTAAAGTGCTTTCAGACGTCCGGTGGTCGTGAAACTGCAAGTCTTTGAATGGGATTTACCTCAAGGTTGGAAGGTCTGCTCGTGTGCCAAGAATGATATTCTCTCCCGTTTTCCTCCTCCGACAGGATGCTCAATCGGCCCACAATCAGTCGAGTGGGCGGGGGCGGGGCGAGTCCGGCTGACCATCTTGCATGACTGTCGAGGCGTCTTGACGTCTCGGGCGAGAGGGACTGGCGCTGTGCTGTTATTGCAAATTGAGAAGCCTAGCAGAAAGGCCGAGGGTCTCGGTGCAGGAAAGGTTGCAAGCAATGTTCCCCGTGACACTGGTTTTTGGGTCCGGGGCCCATTCACACATGGGTGGTCCTGGACTGCGGGACCCACTGGGAGTAGCACGGCTTATAGGGAACGCTGGTCGACGGGGTTGGAGGAGGAGATGAAGGAAATCGAGAAGTGGTGACACCATGCCTGGGTTTCAAAAGACCATAATAACAACAACGTGTATTTATATAGCGCCTTTAACGTAGTGAAACGACCCAAGGCGCTTCACAGGAGTATTATACAATTAAAATTTGACACCAAGCCGCACGAGGAGAAATTAACGCAGGGGTCAAAGAGGTCGGTTTTAAGGAGCGTCTTGAAGGAGGAAAGAGAGGTAGCGAGGCGGAGAGGTTGAGGGAGGGAGTTCCAGAGCTTGGGGCCCAGGCAACAGAAGGCACGGCCACCGATGGTGGAGCGATTATAATCAGGGATGGTCAGGAGGACAGAATTAGAGGAGTGCAGACATCTCGGGGGGTTGTGGGGCTGGAGGAGATTACAGAGATAGGGAGGGGCGAGGGCCATGGAGGGATTTGAAAATAAGGATGGGAATTTTAAAATCGAGTTGTTGTTTAACCGGAAGTCAATGTAGGTCAGCGAGCACAGGGGCCGAACTAGGAAGGGAGAGGGAGCTGATAGGTTGCACGGTTTCGAGGTCCTGAGAGAGAACGAGTTGTGAGCGATGAATCTCGATGGGAGAGCTTAGGGTCGGCAATTCTGGTTGGACGTATTCCTGAAGGTTCCCTCACGTGACGTCCCGGGTCCAATCTCCCCCACCCACCCCGGCACGCTTCCGCTATTGGTCACCCAATACACCCATCCTTGCAACGGCCCGTCGGAAAGCAATTACCCCGATTGCATGATGTTTGACAACCCTTTTTAACCCATCTCTCAATATTTTTTTTATCACTAATAAATGTTCAAATAAAATGGAACAAAAGAACACACGCTGTTTTTATTTAACGTCCCGTTGACTATCCCCCCGGGCGTTGCTCACGGCAATTTGAACAGAAGCAAAATAAAGTTTGACGGAGCAATAACCGACAAACTGGAGAGAAAAATACGTGAGTTTTTTTATTTGTTCCTGGGATGTGGGCGTCGCTGGCAAGGCCGGCATTTATTGCCCATCCCTAATTGCCCCTTGAGAAGGTGGTGGTGAGCCGCCTTCTTGAACCGCTGCAGTCCGTGTGGTGAAGGTGCTCCCACAGTGCTGTTAGGGAGGGAGTTCCAGGATTGTGACCCAGCGGCGATGAAGGAACGGCCGATATATTTCCCAAGTCAGGATGGTGTGTGACTGGGAGGGGAACGTGGAGGTGGTGGTGTTCCCATGCACCTGCTGCCCTTGTCCTTCTAGGTGGTAGAGGTCGTGGGTTTGGGAGGTGCTGCCGAAGAAGCCTTGGCGAGTTGCTGCAGTGCATCTTGTAGATGGGACACACTGCAGCCACGGTGCGCCAGGCAAGTGGAGAGTATTCCATCACACTCCTGACTTGCGCCTTGTAGATGGTGGGAAGGCTTTGGGGAGTCAGGAGGTGAGACACTCACCGCAGAATACCCAGCCTCTGACCTGCTCTTGTTGCCACAGTATTTATGTGGCTGGTCCAGTTAGGTTTCTGGTCAATGGTGACCCCCAGCATGTTGATGGTGGAGGATTCGGCGATGGTAATGCCGCTGAATATCAAGGGGCAGTGGTTTGACCATCGCTTGTTGTGAATGAGGGGTCACAGGTCAGAGGTGAGACGTGCGCTGCCTATTGGACAGCAAGGGGAGATACTTTGAACTGCCCCTCCCTCCAGCGAGTCAGTGGGATGGTTGACCCCTCCCAGGCCTCGGTGAAAGTGATATAACCATGTCACTCCGCCAGAATTGGCGGAGATTGGGCAGCGATGAGCTGCTGGGGAATGAAGGAAGGAGGTGGGGGAGAGGGTAACATGGAGGGCGGCTTCAACCTGGTGACACGAGAATTAAACGGCAGTCAGAACTAGGACCTCCTGTTTTCTCCCGCCGTACCATCGCCTGTCTCCACCTTGCCTCAGCTCATCCGCTGCTGAAACCCTCATCCGTACCTCTTACCTCCAGGCTCGACCATTCCAACACACTCCTGGCCGGCCTCCCATCTTGCACCCTCCATAAACTTCAGCTCATCCAAAACTCTGCTGCCCCATGTCCTAACTCGCACCCAGTCCCGCTCACCCATCACCCCCTGTGCCCCGTGTCCTAATTCGCACCCAGTCCCGCTCACCCATCATCCCCTGTGCCCCGTGTCCTAACTCACACCCAGTCCTGCTCACCCATCACCCCCTGTGCTCACTGCCCCGTGTCCTAACTCACACCCAGTCCCACTCACCCATCACCCCCTGTGCTCACTGCCCCGTGTCCTAACTCACACCCAGTCCCACTCACCCATCACCCCCTGTGCCCCGTGTCCTAACTCGCACCGAGTCCCACTCACCCATCGCCCCCTGTGCTCATTGCCCGTGTCCTAACTCGCACCGAGTCCCACTCACCCATCGCCCCCTGTGCTCATTGCCCGTGTCCTAACTCGCACCGAGTCCCACTCACCCATCGCCCCCTGTGCTCACTGCCCCGTGTCCTAACTCACACCCAGTCCCACTCACCCATCACCCCCTGTGCCCCATGTCCTAACTCGCACCGAGTCCCACTCACCCATCGCCCCCTGTGCTCATTGCCCGTGTCCTAACTCACACCCAGTCCCACTCACCCATCACCCCCTGTGCCCCGTGTCCTAACTCACATCGAGTCGCGTTCACCCATCACCCCCTGTGCTCACTGCCCCGTGTCCTAACTCGCACCCAGTCCCGCTCACCATCACCCCCTGTGCTCACTGCCCCGTGTCCTAACTCACATCGAGTCCCGTTCACCTATCACCCCCTGTGCTCACTGCCCCGTGTCCTAACTCACATCGAGTCCCGTTCACCCATCACCCCCTGTGCTCACTGCCCCGTGTCCTAACTCGCACCCAGTCCCGCTCACCCATCACCCCCTGTGCTCACTGCCCCGTGTCCTAACTCACACCCAGTCCCACTCACCCATCACCCCCTGTGCTCACTGCCCCGTGTCCTAACTCACATCGAGTCCCGCTCACCCATCACCCCCTGTGCTCACTGCCCCGTGTCCTAACTCGCACCAAGTCCCACTCACCCATCACCCCCTGTGCTCATTGCCCGTGTCCTAACTCTCACCCAGTCCCACTCACCCATCACCCCCTGTGCTCACTGCCCCGTGTCCTAACTCGCACCCAGTCCCACTCACCCATCACCCCCTGTGCCCCGTGTCCTAACTTGCACCCAGTCCCGCTCACCCATCATCCCCTGTGCCCCGTGTCCTAACTCGCACCAAGACCCGCTCACCCATCACCCCCTGTGCTCACTGCCCCGTGTCCTAACTCACACCCAGTCCTGCTCACCCATCACCCCCTGTGCTCACTGCCCCGTGTCCTAACTCACACCCAGTCCCACTCACCCATCACCCCCTGTGCTCACTGCCCCGTGTCCTAACTCACACCCAGTCCCACTCACCCATCACCCCCTGTGCCCCGTGTCCTAACTCGCACCGAGTCCCACTCACCCATCGCCCCCTGTGCTCATTGCCCGTGTCCTAACTCGCACCGAGTCCCACTCACCCATCGCCCCCTGTGCTCATTGCCCGTGTCATAACTCGCACCGAGTCCCACTCACCCATCGCCCCCTGTGCTCACTGCCCCGTGTCCTAACTCACACCCAGTCCCACTCACCCATCACCCCCTGTGCCCCGTGTCCTAACTCGCACCGAGTCCCACTCACCCATCACCCCCTGTGCTCACTGACCCATGTCCTAACTCACATCGAGTCGCGTTCACCCATCACCCCCTGTGCTCACTGCCCCGTGTCCTAACTCACATCGAGTCCCGTTCACCCATCACCCCCTGTGCTCACTGCCCCGTGTCCTAACTCGCACCCAGTCCCGTTCACCCATCACCCCCTGTGCTCACTGCCCCGTGTCCTAACTCACACCCAGTCCCACTCACCCATCACCCCCTGTGCTCACTGCCCCGTGTCCTAACTCACATCGAGTCCCGCTCACCCATCACCCCCTGTGCTCACTGCCCCGTGTCCTAACTCGCACCAAGTCCCACTCACCCATCACCCCCTGTGCTCACTGCCCCGTGACCTAACTCGCACCCAGTCCCACTCACCCATCACCCCCTGTGCTCACTGACCCCGTGTCCTAACTCGCACCCAGTCCCACTCACCCATCACTCCCTGTGCTCACTGCCCCGTGTCCTAACTCACATCGAGTCCCGTTCACCCATCACCCCCTGTGGTCACTGCCCCCGTGTCCTAACTCACACCGAGTCCCGTTCACCCATCACCCCCTGTGCTATATTGGCTCCCAGTTAAGCAACGCCTCGATTTCAACATTTTCATCCTTGTTTAGAAATCCCTCTCTGGCTTCGCCCCTATCTCTGTAATCTCCTCCAGCCACACAACACCCCCCCCCGAGATGTCTGCGCTCCTCTAATTCTGCCCTCTTGAGCATCCCTGATTATAATCGCTCCACCATCGGTGGCCGTGCCTTCTGTTGCCTGGGCCCCAAGCTCTGGAACTCCCTCCCTAAACCTCTCCGCCTCTCTCTCCTCCTTTAAGACGCTCCTTAAAACCGACCTCAATGGCCAAACATTTGGTATTGACTTAATTTCTTCTTAATGTCAAATTTTGTTTTATAACAGCCCTGTGATGCGGCTTGGAATGTTTGACTACGTTAAAGGTGCTCTATAAATAGAGACTTGATGCTCTCGGACTGGTCAAGGACAGCCACACCGAGACATGGCCCTTTTTGCCTCACTTTCTGTATTGGGAAAAGATCGGAATAAGGGCGGGGTGTGGAGGGGAGCAATTTCAGTTATGTAGGTGCATAGTTTATTTTTGATTGGACAACAGTTACCATGGCTTTTTTTGTGTCCACCACAGGAAGTGATGCAAAGAGTGTCCTGAGCTTGGGTTGAAGAGAATGAGTCGTGTGGGCATCATTCTTGTCTTCAAAAAGCCAGGTGAGCTGTCGGCGAGCTTTTGGTTCCCCTTGTCCATCGAGCAAGGCTGGAAGTTCCTCCACCCACAGTGGTCTGCACCATGTCCGGCTTTTAAAAACAAGCCCCTTCCCTTGGCCTTGGGGTTCCCAGCGACTCGGGTAGTGAGCCCAGGGATTGACCAGGGAGTTTGCCCCAGCTCGGAAACCAGACCAAGGCTCAGAGAGCTGACTACGTTTTGGGGACGAGGAGATCAGTGGGACCAGTACACAGTTGGACTCAAGTCTCTAACCGATTGCAGTCTCGTGACCCGCACCATCCCCTTACTGGAAGGTGGGCATGTCTGTTGTTGGGGAAAGGAAAGCTCGGTCGCGATGCCCCCCCCCCCCCGAGGTCGAATAGCCTGCCCAATTGTCCATTATCCAGCCATCGAGATGGTCAATGTTAGCGGGCTGTTTGACTGTGACAGGCCTCACAACTCAGCCTAATGCTTCCCTTTGTTGTGGGGGCTCCGCAGGAAGTGATGCAAAGAGTCCACCACAGGAAGTGATGTAAAGAGTGTCCTGAGCTTGGGTTGAAGAGAATGAGTCGTGTGGGCATCATTCTTGTCTTCAAAAACCAGGTGAGCTGTCGGCGAGCTTTTGGTTCCCCTTGTCCATCGAGCAAGGCTGGAAGTTCCTCCACCCACAGTGGTCTGCACCATGTCCGGCTTTTAAAAACAAGCTCCGCTAATGCTCAATCTATCGTCCCGACCGCGAGCGGCTAACTCGGAAGAGCCCGAATCCGGATTTGAGGCATTTGGAGCGGTGAGTCAGGGATTACTTTGCCGAAGGTATGGCTCCGTGACATTGCAGGGAAGGCCAATGGGCCTGTATGTTGGGGAACGAAGGAATTTTATGCTTCAGCTTACTGGCCCAGGGACCGTTACTGACCCATCGTCGTACCAATTGTCACCTCTAATCGTACAATCTGAGCATTGTTCACCAGAATAATCAATATGGGAGGGGGAAATTTGTCCTTCTGAAGACGAGAGCAGAAACATATCCCCCCCCCCCCCCCCCCCCCAGCTCTGTGGTTTATTTGCAGACATTAAAATCTGTGCATAAACCTTCGTCAAAAATTAGTTATTTTTCTTCATTCCCTGCTCAGCTTAAGGGTCTGCCTCTCGCTTTGATCCGCAGTCTGTTCACAGTTAGCTGAGGTTGTTGGGGGTGCTGCTAATATTGACCCTGGCATCCCAGGGGTTGGGATATGGGGTGGGGGGGGGCAATCAGCTTGGGATCTCGCTCTTGATCACTATCCAGCGATCGCTGCTCGAAAGCGTGTCTGTGTCTGTCTGTGTGGCAGCTGGGGGAAGAGGCTGCGGAGATCAGGTGTGATGCCTTCCACAGTCAAATAGCCGGCCAATGCTTGTGTTCCCCAGCACGGGTTCCGAGCCTCGAGGGGTACAGGAGGGAATTGGTATTCCAAAACAAAGCCAGCTTGAAATAAATCGAGACTTATTACAAGGGACTGTAGGGACCACTTTGAAATAACCGTGCCGTAGGGTGTGCGGAGATGTAGTGAGGTTGTACAGAGAGCACCCAACTTTCGATTCCCAGACTGATGCCGAACCAGTTCATCTCATCCAGGGATGGGGATGCTTCAACCAGCCTCGGACCCTCTGGGTTTGGGAGAGAGGGGGGAGGGGGGTGGAGGTGAAAAATCAGTCGGAGGTTCCCACTGACACTGTCCCGTGACAGCAGCTGGAAAAGGGAATGGGTTCGGGTGTGATGGTCTCTACAGTCGAGCAGCCTGCTGGGAGAGCTTGTGAAGGAGAGGTTCCGGAGGGCAGCTGGACCCTCTTAATAACCATGACCTTGCATGAGTTACTGCAAAAATACATATATATATATAAAGAAGTCAGCTTTTTTAGGTTCTAAAGTAATGTCACTTTAAGTAAGGCATTCTTCTCCCATTTGGTTAATTTGACCTGCTGTTGTTTTAAATTTAAAAAAAATGCCCCGATCAGTAATCAAATGTACATTTCTCTGCCTGAACCTTTTTAAAAAATCGTGAGCCGCCACCTTGAATACAACAGTGTCTCGCTGGGCCAGTCCAGGGGCAGTTAAGAGTCAACCACATCGCTGTGGGTCTGGAGTCACATATCGGCCAGACTGGGTAAGGGCGGCAGATTTCCTTCCCTAAAGGACATCAGTGAATCAGACGGGTTTTTACGACAATCCAATAGTTTCATAGTCACCATTCCTGACACTAGCGTTTTTATTTAAATTCCAGATTTATTGAATTAACTGAATTTAAATTCCCCAGCTGCCGTTGCGGGATTTTAACTCCTATTTCCTCTCACGTCTCCATGTTCATTAGTCCAAGCCTCTGGATTAATCGTCCAGTAACATAACCACTATGCTACTGGGCCTCTTGTGCTTTGTGGAGATTCCTGGCCCGTTTCCCCTTCAGGTGAAGATGGGACTCCCACCTCTCCCAAATTTTGGCCCAGAATTTGCTGCCAAAATAACGGCCTGTTTCCTGGCACTTGTGGAGATGGTCCCAGCAACTGGTGGCGAGGCGTGACACCCCGTGGGTTGTGAATCGTCACAAGTTGCCCGACAATTTGCACCACTCATCTCGCGAAAACCGTGTCTGCGTTTGTGCATCAATTAAACTCACCGCAGAAAGTTAGGACTGCTACTTGACAGCGTAAATAATTTTTTAATGAGATTTATATTCATACAATGACACCCAATCTCTGTGGCCCAGAAATGGAACAATTAAAACTCTGGAGTCTCATTCCTACAGGTAGTGAATTGTTGTTAGCAATTTAAAACATTTTAAATAGTTTCTTTCTTATCCTTTTTATCTCTCTTTATTCTCCCTTTCTCTGAATCCAATCTTCCTTCCCTTCTCTTTGTGTACCTGGTTTTGACTTTAATTCCTTCTCCGTTCATGACTCTGTTCCTTTCTCAGTCTTGGTTAATGAGAGACTGATGGTCGCGTCGTTCACTGAAGTCCGAGACGCCTGTGTTACCCTCACCGCGCACTCCCAGCAACGCGCAGGACCAAACCTTCCTCCCTGAAGGGTGAGGTGCGGGGGTTGAAAAGTCTTAACTAACGGGGGTCGCACTGTCGGACCCTCCCCCTCCCCCCCTCTGGCAGGATCCGTGCCAATATCCCCCCCCCCCCCCACACACACACCCGGGCTCAGACCAGTGTCGAGTCCTTCCTGCACACGGTCCCCTTGCGCGCCTGCACCCGCCTCATCTCGTGTGTCACCCCCTCCCAGGGCGCGGCGCAGGGCACGCCTCGTCCCGCCGCCGACAGCGCCCGTGGGCGCTCGTACCGATCCCGTGCCGTCACGGCGGGGCCAGCCCGGCTGGCTGAAGTGGCCACGTAGAAGGCCTTCTGCTCGCGGTACCGTTCGTAGGCCGTCTCCCGGCGGAATGCAGGCAGGCGTGATGATGGCTCCTCCTCCACCTCCCCGCGGACCACATGCTCCGTGTCCGGCCAGCCGCCTCTCGGGACGCGGTTGTTCTCGAACAGGGTGGCGCCGCGCTCCGGCAGGGCGGTCCTGCCCATGCGCCAAGATTTCGCCAAGGCATGGACGACGATGATGGAGAGCGCCAGTGCCCCAGTGCCCAGCACACTGGCGCTTGCTATCGCGCTCTCCTTCTCGAACTCCAGTAGCAAGTAAATGGAGAGAGCTGGAAGGAAAGCACAGGAATCTCCGTGTAAAGTCCCACAGGGCCGACAGCAATGTACCGTCACATCTCTGAACATCAGGGTACGGGTCAAAGCTTGTGCCTTTCAATTCATTTCTTCATGTGTCCATTAAGGTGAACACCTTTTATTTGAGGCAGCTAATGTCCCCATCAAACACTCCCAGGGCAGGTACAGCACGGGGTTAGATACAGAGTAAAGCTCCCTCTACACTGTCCCATCAAACACTCCCAGGGCAGGTACAGGGTGTTAGATACAGAGTAAAGCTCCCTTTGCACTGTTCCATCAAACACTCCCAGGGCAGGTACAGGGTGTTAGATACAGAGTAAAGCTCCCTTTGCACTGTCCCATCAAACACTCCCAGGGCAGGTACAGCACGGGGTTAGATACAGAGTAAAGCTCCCTTTGCACTGTCCCATCAAACACTCCCAGGGCAGGTACAGCACGGGGTTAGATACAGAGTAAAGCTCCCTTTGCACTGTTCCATCAAACACTCCCAGGGCAGGTACAGCACGGGGTTAGATACAGAGTAAAGCTCCCTCTACACTGTCCCATTAAACACTCCCAGGGCAGGTACAGCACGGGGTTAGATACAGAGTAAAGCTCCCTCTACACTGTCCCATCAAACACTCCCAGGGCAGGTACAGGGTGTTAGATACAGATTAAAGCTCCCTTTGCACTGTTCCATCAAACACTCCCAGGGCAGGTACAGGGGGTTAGATACAGAGTAAAGCTCCCTTTGCACTGTCCCATCAAACACTCCCAGGGCAGGTACAGCACGGGGTTAGATACAGAGTAAAGCTCCCTCTACACTGTCCCATCAAACACTCCCAGGGCAGGTACAGGGTGTTAGATACAGAGTAAAGCTCCCTTTGCACTGTTCCATCAAACACTCCCAGGGCAGGTACAGGGGGTTAGATACAGAGTAAAGCTCCCTCTACACTGTCCCATCAAACACTCCCAGGGCAGGTACAGGGGGTTAGATACAAAGTAAAGCTCCCTCTACACTGTCCCATCAAACACCCCCAGGGCAGGTATTTTCTCAAGTGTAGAAGATTAAGGGATGATCTGATCGAGGGGTTTATGATTAAAGGAGTTGATGGGGTGGATCGAGAGAAACTATTCCCTCTGGTGGGGGGAATCCAGAACAAGGGGCAGGACCTTAAAATTAGAGCCAGGCCGTTCAGGGTGATGTCAGGAAGCACTTCTTCACACAAAGGGCCGTGGGAATCTGGAACTCTCTTCCCCCAAAAGGCTGTTGAGGCCAGGAGTCAATAGAAACGTTTAAAACTGAGATTGCTAGGTTTTTATTGGGTAAGGGTGTTAAGGTTACGGAACAGAGGCCGGATGATGAAATTAAGATACAGATCAGCCGTGATCTAAGTGAAGGGCTGAATGGCCTCATGTTGTCATGTGTTGCAGGCCAGATTCCGAGAGATGGACTCGGGCTGGACAAACAGGAATTGGCTGTTCCTTGGGGTTCTGAGGAGCACAAACCTGAATCTTTTCAGGTGATGTTGGGCAAGGGGGCTTTCTTTCGATGTAGCATGGTGTACCTCAAAAGTAGTAATCTCGGGATTGCTACCAGTGCCACGTGCTAGTCAGGGTAGGAATCGCAGGATAGCTCAGATGAATACGTGGCTTGAGCAGTGGTGCAGCAGGGAGGGATTCAAATTCCTGGGGCATTGGAACCGGTTCTGGGGGAGGTGAGACCAGTACAAACCGGACAGTCTGCACCTGGGCAGGACCGGAACCAATGTCCTAGGGGGAGTGTTTGCTAGTGCTGTTGGGGAGGAGTTAAACTAATGTGGCAGGGAACCAATGCAGGGAGACAGAGGGAAACAAAATGGAGACAGAAGCAAAAGACAGAAAGGAGATGAGTAAAAGTGGAGGGCAGAAAAACCCAAGGCAAAAAACAAAAAGGGCCACTGTACAGCAAAATTCTAAAGGGTCAAAATGTAATAAAAAGGCAAGCATGAAAGCTCGGTGCCTCAATGCGAGGTGTATTCAGAACCCAGGAGAGGGCTCTGAGCTAGTTAGAGTGGGTGAGAGCTCAGATGAACAGGACCCCAAGAAAGAATGCAAAAGGCAGGAGGCAACTGAGCAGAGTAGCACTGGGGTAAGTGTAAACCACAAGGTGATAGGAAGGGACAATATGTATGAATATAAAGGGGCTGCAGGAGGGGTCAAAACTAAAAATCATGGTTTAAAAACTAGTATTAAAACACTCTACCTAAACGCACGCAGCATTCGAAATAAAGTAAATGAGTTGACGGCACAAATCATTACAAATGGGTATGATTTGATGGCCATTACAGAAACGTGGTTGCAGGGTGGCCAAGACTGCGAATTAAACATACAGGGGTATCTGACAATCTGGAAGGATAGACAAGAAGGGAAAGGAAGTGGGGTAGCTCTGTTAATAAAGGATGATATCAGGGCAGTTATGAGAGATGATATTGGCTCTAATGAACAAAATGTTGAATCATTGTGGGTGGAGATTAGAGATAGTAAGGGGAAAAAGTCACTGGTGGGCATAGTTTATAGGCCCCCAAATAATAACTTCACGGTGGGGCGGACAATAATCAAGGGAATAATAGAGGCATGTGAAAAAGGAACGGCAGTAATCATGGGGGATTTTAACCTACATATCGATTGGTCAAATCATATCGCACGGGGTAGCCTGGAGGAGGAATTCATAGAATGCATATGGGATTGTTTCTTAGAACAGTATGTTACAGAACCTACAAGAGAGCAAGCTATCTTAGATCTGGTCCTGTGTAATGAGACAGGAATAATAAACGATCTCCTAGTAAAAGATCCTCTCGGAATGAGTGATCACAGTATGGTTGAATTTGTAATACAGATTGAGGGTGAGGAAGTAGTGTCTCAAACGAGCGTACTATACTTAAACAAAGGGGACTACAGTGGGATGAGGGCAGAGTTGGCTAAAGTAGACTGGAAACACAGACTAAACGGTGGCACAATTGAGGAACAGTGGAGGACTTTTAAGGAGCTCTTTCATAGTGCTCAACAAAAATATATTCCAGTGAAAAAGAAGGGCGGTAAGAGAAGGGATAACCAGCTGTGGATAACCAAGGAAATAAAGGAGAGTATCAAATTAAAAACCAATGCGTATAAGGTGGCCAAGGTTAGTGGGAAACTAGAAGATTGGGAAAATTTTAAACGACAGCAAAGAATGACGAAGAAAGCAATAAAGAAAGGAAAGATAGATTACGAAGGTAAACTTGCGCAAAACATAAAAACAGATAGTAAAAACATTTACCGATATATAAAACGGAAAAGAGTGACTAAAGTAAATGTTGGTCCCTTAGAAGATGAGAAGGGGGATTTAATAATGGAAATGTGGAAATGGCTGAGACCTTAAACAATTATTTTGCTTCGGTCTTCACAGTGGAAGACAGAAAAACCATGCCAGAAATTGCTGGTCACAGGAATGTGGGAAGGGAGGACCTTGAGACAATCACTATCACTGGGGGGGTAATGCTGGACAAGCTAATGGGACTCATGGTAGACAAGTCACCTGGTCCTGATGAAATGCATCCCAGGGTATTAAAAGAGATGGCGGAAGTTATAGCAGATGCATTCGTTATAATCTACCAAAATTCTCTGGACTCTGGGGAGGTACCAGTGGATTGGAAAGCAGCTAATGGAACGCCTCTGTTTAAAAAAGGGGGCAGACAAAAGGCAGGTAACTATAGGCTGGTTAGTTTAACATCTGTAGTGGGGAAAATGCTTGAAGCTATCATTAAGGAAGAAATAGTGGGACATCTAGATAGGAATAGTGCAATCAAGCAGACACAGCATGGATTCATGAAGGGGAAATCATGTTTAACTAATTTACTGGAATTCTTTGAGGATATAACGAGCATGGTGGATAGAGGTGTACCGATGGATGTGGTGTATTTAGATTTCCAAAAGGCATTCGATAAGGTGCCACACAAAAGGTTACTGCAGAAGATAAAGGTACGCGGAGTCAGAGGAAATGTATTAGCATGGATAGAGAATTGGCTGGCGAACAGAAAGCAGAGAGTCGGGATAAATGGGTCCTTTTCAGGTTGGAAATCGGTGGTTAGTGGTGTGCCACAGGGATCAGTGCTGGGACCACAACTGTTTACAATATACATAGATGACCTGGAAGAGGGGACAGAGTGTAGTGTAACAAAATTTGCAGATGACACTAAGATTAGTGGGAAAGCGGGTTGTGTAGAGGACTCAGAGAGGCTGCAGGGAGATTTGGATAGGTTAAGCGAATGGGCTAAGGTTTGGCAGATGGAATACAATGTCGGAAAGTGTGAGGTCATCCACCTTGGGGAAAAAAAACAGTAAAAGGGAATATTATTTGAATGGGGAGAAATTACAACATGCTGCGGTGCAGAGGGACCTGGGGGTCCTTGTGCATGAATCCCAAAAAGTTAGTTTGCAGGTACAGCATGTAATCAGGAAGGTGAATGGAATGTTGGCCTTCATTGCGAGAGGGATGGAGTACAAAAGCAGGGAGGTCCTGCTGCAACTGTACAGGGTATTGGTGAGGCCGCACCTGGAGTACTGCGTGCAGTTTTGGTCACCTTACTTAAGGAAGGATATACTAGCTTTGGAGGGGGTACAGAGACGATTCGCTGGGCTGATTCCGGAGATGAGGGGGTTACCTTATGATGATAGATTGAGTAGACTGGGTCTTTACTCGTTGGAGTTCAGAAGGATGAGGGGTGATCTTATAGAAACATTTAAAATAATGAAAGGGATAGACAAGATAGAGGCGGAGAGGTAGTTTCCACTGGTCAGGGAGACTAGAACTAGGAGGCACAGCCTCAAAATACGGGGGAGCCAATTTAAAACCGAGTTGAGAAGGAATTTCTTCTCCCAGAGGGTTGTGAATCTGTGGAATTCTCTGCCCAAGGAAGCAGTTGAGGCTAGCTCATTGAATGTATTCAAGTCACAGATAGATAGATTTTTAACCAATAAGGGAATTAAGGGTTATGGGGAGCGGGCGGGTAAGTGGAGCTGAGTCCACGGCCAGATCAGCCATGATCTTGTTGAATGGCGGAGCAGGCTCGAGGGGCTAGATGGCCTACTCCTGTTCCTAATTCTTATGTTCTGATGTTCTTATGTACTTTTCCTGTGTCCGGGCTGTATTCTGGTCTGCAGAGGGAGTTTCGGTTTTTGCCTCCGATTTCTTCGGAATTCCCTCAAATACTTGTATTTATACAACACCAGGTCACAGCTAAACGTTTCACAGAATTGTCATTTGGAAGTGTTTGTCTATCTTGAAGGTGTCACCGGTGACTCGTTAGTTAGTCTTGAGTCAGCAGGTCGTGGGTTCAACACTCCGGAGACTTCAGCCCATAATCCCGGCTGATGCCCCTCAGTGAGGGAGAGCAGCTGTCGGAGGTGCCGTTAAACCGAGGCCCCGTCTGCCCTCTCAGATGGATGTAAAAGGTCCCATGGCACTATTCGAAGAGGAACAGGGGAGTTCGAGCCCTCAACCAACCTCACTAAAATCAGATTCTCTGGGTCATTATCACAGTGCTACATGTGGGATGCCACGTTTCCTCCATAACAGTGATTGCACTTCAAGAAGAATTTCATTGGCTGTAAAGCGCTTTGGGACGTCCCGAGGTTGTGAAAGGCGCTATATAAATGCAATTCCTTTCTTTGTTGTATTGTAGGCAAAAGTGGCCGCCAAGTTTGCATACAGTATGATCCCACAAACAGCAATGAGGCAAATGACCCATTAACCTGTTTTTGGTGACGTTGATTGAGGGATAAATATTGGCCCCAGGACACCGGGGAGAACTCCCCCGTTCTTCTTCGAAATAGTGCCATGGGATCTTTTGCGCCCACCTGAGAGAGCAGACGGGGCCTCGGTTTAACGTCTCATCCAAAAGACAGCACCTCCGACAGTGCAGCACTCCCTCAGTGCTGCACTGGAGGGTCAGCCTGGGTTATGTCCCCATGGGGTTTGACACACAGAGTGCTGGTGACTGAGCCAAACTGACAGATTGCAAGTTGTAAAATGTAACCTTTTTGCTAAGTTAATTGAACCTTTTTCCGAAATGTAGGGGTGCGTTTCCCAGTTGTGGCCTCGGTGCAGAGCCCCACCCGCAGAGAGTGCGTATCACGAAATGGGTGTGTGCATCGTGCCATTCGTGGGCCGTGAACACGCCATTTCCCAACATGCACTCCTGACGTGCGAGAGTTTGCTCGAAGAGCTATCGGCTCACGTGCCTGTTTGGTGCCATCTACTGGTGTGACATCGCTACTGCAGCACCTTTATTTGCACTATTTACGTACCGGAATCATACACCACCGAAGGCCATTCAGCCCATCGTGCCCATGCTGGCCCTTTGGTAGAGCTGTCCAATCAGTTTTCCCCCTTAGCCCTGCAAATATTCAAGTATTTATCCAATTTGAAAGTTACTGTTGAATCTGCTTCCACCGCCCTTACAGGCAGTGAATTCCAGATCATAACACATGCAGGAGTAGGACCCCCGGCTGACCCCCCCCGGCTCAAGGGTACTGAGGCCGATTGTAGTGCTCCAACTGCTGCCCTGGGCGGGAGCAGGATCAGACCCCGGGGACCTCTTGTCTTTACGGGTCAGTACGTGTCCCCAGCTCGTCACCGAGTCACTGAATGGAGCTGGGTGCCACGCTGTAATACCAACGCGGCTGACCTTTGCTTTTTGGTTTCTCTGCAGTGTTGGATGGTGTATTCAGTGAACAATGGTCGCAAAGCTCATTCCGGGCCACGCAAACAAAAGGGATCAGATGGCATAAGGTTCTGACAGAGTTGGACGGTTAACGGCACTGGTGTGTTTACATGTGTCTGTGTGTGCGTGTGTTTACACGTGTGTGTGTGTGTGTCTGTGTCTCTGTCTGTGTGTGTGTGTGTGAGTGTGTGTGTCTCTGTCTGTCTGTGTGTGTGTCTCTGTCTGTGTGTGTGTGTGTGCGCGTGAGTGTGTGTGTCTGTCTGTGTGTGTGTTTGAGTGTGTGTGTGCGTGTTTACACATGTGTGTATCTCTGTGTGTGCGTGTGTCTCTGTCTGTGTGTGTGTGTGTGTGTGTCTCTGTCTGTCTGTGTGTGCGTGTGAGTTTGTTTGTGTGTGCGTGTGTTTACACGTGTGCGTGTGTCTCTGTCTGTGTGTGTGTGTGTCTCTGTCTGTCTATGTGTGCGTGTGAGTTTGAGTTTGTGTGTGCGTGTGTTTACATGTGTGTGTGTGTCTGTCTGTGTGTGCGTGTGTCTCTGTCTGTGTGTGTGTGTCTCTCTCTGTCTGTGTGTGTGTGTGCGTGTGAGTTTGAGTTTGTGTGTGCGTGTGTTTATACGTGTGTGTCTCTGTCTGTGTGTGTGTGTGTGTGTCTCTGTCTGTCTGTGTGTGAGTTTGAGTTTGTGTGTGCGTGTGTTTACGTGTGTGTGTGTGTGTGTGTGTGTGTGTCTCTGTCTGTCTGTGTGTGCGTGTGTCTCTGTCTGTCTGTGTGTGTGTCTCTGTCTGTCTGTGTGAGTTTGAGTTTGTGTGTGCGTGTGTTTACACGTGTGTGTGTGTGTCTCTCTGTGTTTGAGTTTGTGTGTGCATGTGTTTACACGTGTGTGTGTCTGTCTGTCTGTCTGTGTGTGCGTGTGAGTTTGTGTGTGCGTGTGTTTACACGTGTGTGTGTGTGTGTCTCTCTGTGTTTGAGTTTGTGTGTGCGTGTGTTTACACGTGTGTGTGCGCGTGTGTTTACACGTGTGTGTGTGTGTGTGTGAGATGAGCGTAACAGAAAAACCTCTTTGCCGAGTGCAGCTCTTCACAAAGGAAAC
Source organism: Pristiophorus japonicus (assembly GCF_044704955.1). Classification (NCBI taxonomy): domain Eukaryota; kingdom Metazoa; phylum Chordata; class Chondrichthyes; family Pristiophoridae; genus Pristiophorus; species Pristiophorus japonicus. The sequence goes on from NC_091994.1 coordinate 953,938, forward strand.
AGCTTCGAATTCTTCCCATCAGCACTTTACGACGGCACCGAAGAAGCTATTCCACACAAGCTGAGTCGCGCCTGCAGATAAGTCGCACTGTATCGGAATAGCCTGCCTCTCCGTCCCCCCCACCCAAAATGTTGCACTATTTGTATAAGCGGGGGGGGAGCTTGTTTGTTCGCTGTGTGTGTGTACGCACAAAGGAAATCAGCCACCTGTTCCACCCACATCCCACCCCCACGGTGTCAAGAAGGCACAGGTACAAGATTTTCCAGTTGCTTTGCTTGGAAATCCTCGCTCCTGACCTCTGGGTACAGAGACTGCTGAGAGAAGGGCTGATCTCGGGAGAGTACTTGACACTTCTGTGTAGCTTTGAGGGATTTGCTTTGACTGTAGCACTCTGTGCATGAGTACTGTAATCAATAAACGGATGGAAAGACTGAACTACCTTGGTCGCAGGATGCTTTGCCGTCTTCAGAATAGCCGACCCCCATCCCACACGTCAGTGGGCCTCTCACTGGCTCTCCACCCCTCTGTGTTTGGAGTGCAGTATGGCGGATTACATAGAATTACATCGAATCTTCACAGCACATTCGGCCCATCGGGTCCGTGCCGGGGTTTCTGCTCCACACCAGCCCTCTCCCACCCTCTCCATCTCCCCCCATCACCATATCCTTCTATTCCTTTCAGTTGTTAGCCGTGGCTCAGTGGGCAGCACTCTTACCTCTGAGTCAGAAAGTTGTGGGTTCAAGTCCCACTCCAGGGACTTCGAGCACAAAGGCTGACACTCCCAGTGCAGTACTGAGGGAGTACCGCACTGTCGGAGGGGCAGTACTGAGGGAGTACCGCACTGTCGGAAGGGCAGTACTGAGGGATCGCTGCACTGTCGGAGGGGCAGTACTGAGGGATCCCTGCACTGTCGGAGGGGCAGTACTGAGGGATCGCTGCACTGTCGGAGGGGCAGTACTGAGGGATCGCTGCACTGTCAGAGGGGCAGTACTGAGGGATCGCTGCACTGTCGGAGGGGCAGTACTGAGGGAACACCGCACTGTCGGGGGGCAGTACTGAGGGAGTGCCGCACTGTCGGAGGGGCAGTACTGAGGGAGTGCTGCACTGTCGGAGGGGCAGTACTGAGGGAGTGCCGCACTGTCGGAGGGGCAGTACTGGGGGAGTGCCGCACTGTCGGAGGGGCAGTACTGAGGGAGTGCCGCACTGTCGGAGGTGCCATCTTTCGGATGAGACATTAAATCGAGGCCCCATCTGCTCTCAGGTGGATGTAAAAGATCCTAGGGCACTATTTCGAAGAAGAGCAGGGGAGTTCTCCCCGGTGTCCTGGGGCCAATATTTATCCCTTAATCAACATCACTAAAACAGATTATCTGCTCATTATCACATTACTGTGTGTGGGAGCTTGCTGTGCGCAAATTGGCTGCCGTGTTTCCCACATTACAACAGTGACTACACTCCGAAAGTACTTCATTGGCTGTAAAGTGCTTTGAGACGTCCGGTGGTCGCGAAAGGCGCTATATAAATCCAAGTCTTTCTTTCCTTTCTCTCTTGTATATTTATCCAGCCTCCCCTTAAATACATCGATACTATTCGCCTCAACCCCTCCCTGTGGCAGCGAGTTCCACATTCTCACCGCTCTCTGGGTAAAGAAGTTTCTCCTGAATTCCCCATTGGATTTATTAGTGAAGGTCTTATATTGATGGCCATAGTTCTGGATTCCCCCCTCAAGTGCAAACATCTTCCCTACGTTTACCCTATTGGGTCACCTGTTGAGTTTACCAGGATACTGGTAGTGCCGTGCCACAGATTGGCTAGACGTGGGTCTGTGGTGGTCCTGGTCTGAAGGCCAAGGGTCGAGGACATCACTGAGATGCTGTGACTGGGAAGGTCCAGGTGGGGTTTGCCAGCCTGTGCGGAGTTGGTTGGCCTGCGGGGGGGGGCGGAGCTGCAGTTGCCCTCAGCACCCTAAGGCTGCTCTTTTGTACCTTCTGATGGTTGGTTTCAGATCGGCCTTGGTGCAGAAATAGGAAGCAAGGGCGGGGACCTCTGCTGGTCCAGTGGGTAAATGCATATTTGTCCTCCAGACTGCTGTAATGTATTTGTTCATGTCTTTGCTTAAGAATTCATTGCAACACATTGCTATTCAGAACTAGTTGGTTCATTAACAAAGGTTTAACAATCACACTACACATTACTAGTTCATCCACTGGGGTCACAACTGCATACCTCATCGTGGATCCCCCGAACCCAACTGGCTGGGGTTTTATTGAGTCTTGTGAAGATCACGTGACTGGCTAAGACACTCACAATGCAACAGCTCCATAAACCTGAGAGTATACTCGCAGGTGCATACATTACAACTGGGAATCCAGGCTCCTGATCACTAGCCAGCAACTCACAGAATCACAGAACGGTTACAGCACAGAAGGAGGCCATTCAGCCCAGGCTCTGCAAGAGCACATAGTGTGTTTCACTTTTATTTTTGTAATGTGTGTTAAAATAGGAGGTTGCAACTATCAATTGATTGGTCGATGAATCACCTTGGAGATGAGGGATGGATTTGGAAGCAGTTTGAATCGATCCCTTATCTCGGGGAGACCTTATTGAGGTGTATAGAATTATGAGCGGCCTGGATAGAGCGGATAGGAAGGACCTGTTCCCTTAGCAGAGGGGTCAATAACCAGGGGGCATAGATTTAAAGTAATTGGTAGAGGGGATCTGAGGGGAACCTTTTCACCCAGAGGATGGTGGGGTCTGGAACTCACGGCTTGAAAGGGTGGTAGAGGCAGAAACCCTCGCCACATTTAAAAAGTACCTGGATGTGACCTTGAAGTGCCGTAACCTACAGGGCTACGGACCGAGAGCTGGAAAGTGGGATTAGGCTGGGTAGCTGATTCAGCCAGTCCCACTCCCCCGCCCTTTCCCCACAGCCCTGCAAAAATAATTTCCTTCAGGTACTTTTGGAAGCCGCGATTGAGGCTGTCACCCTTTTAGGCAGCGCGTTCTAAACCCTAACCACTCGCTGGGCAAAAAAGTTCGTTCCTCATGTCGCCTTTGGTTCTTTTGCCAATCTGTGTCCTCTGGTTCCCGACCCGTCCACCAATGGGAACAGTCTCTCTATCTACTCTGTCCAGACCCCTCCTGATTTTGAACACCTCGATCAAATCTCCTCTCAACCTTCTCTGCCCCAAGGAGAACAACCCCAGCTTCTCCAGTCTCTCCACGTAACTCGCGCTGGAAGAAATGCATGTGTGAATGTTGGGCAAAGACAGGACTGCACTCGTTGTGATCGGCCTCTGACCCCCACGGTCAGACAGCCGCTGACCCTCGAAGTCCAGGCTCGTACATGGCAAGCGCCCAGAACAGGTGAGCTGGTTGCCCATTGGCGGAAAGAAAGAATATCTTTTGCATCCTTCAGACATCCCAAAGCACGGAAGAGCCAATGAAGTGGAGAAGTTATGTTAAACCTGCATCAAACCTTGGACTACTGTGTGCAATTCTAGTTGGGGGCTGGAGTATAAAAGCAGAGAAGTCCTGCTACAACTGTACAGGGTATTGGTGAGGCCACACCTGGAGTACTGCGTCCAGTTCTGGTCGCCATATTATAAAAAGGAAAGGGAGGCACTGGAGAGGGTGCAAAAATGATTTACACGGATGATGCCAGAACTGCGAGGTTACACCCACCAGGAAAGGATGAACAAGCTGGGTCTCTGTTCTCTTGAAAAGACAAGGGGTGACCGAATAACAGAGGCTTTAAAATTCTGAAAGGTTTTGATAGAGTGGTCACAGCATTCAGAAGAAACATCTTTACCCAGAGAGTGCTGAGAATGTGGAACTCGATTAGTTGAGTAGTTGAGGTGAATAGTATCGATGTATTTAAGGGGAGGCTGGACAAGCGTATGGGGGAGAAGGGAATCGAGGGTTACGCTGATAGAGTTAGATGAGGAAAGACGGGAGGAGGCGCGAGTGGAGCATAAACGCCGGTTGGGCTGAATGGCCTGTTTCTGTGCCGTATATCCCGTGTAATTGTATGAAATACTTCTGAACTGTAGCCACTGTTGTATTATAGGAAATGTGGTAAGCAATGTGTGCACAGCAAGATCCCACACAACAGCAGTGCAAAGTTAATTGGTTTTGATGGTGTTGATTGAGGGATAAGTATTGTCCAGGGCACCAGAGGAGTGCTTGGTTCATCAAAACTAGTGCCACAGGATCTCTTACGTCCCCTGCACAGACAGACGGGACATCGGTTTAACATCTCCAAAAGATGGCACCCCTGACAGTGCGGGACTCCCTCAGCACTGTGCTGGGGGGGGCCGGCCTAGATTCAAGTGGCTGCAGTGGGACTTGAACCCATGACCTTCTGACTCTGAGGCGAGAGAAAGTGCTGCCCACTGAGAGTCAGGAGAGATGGGGGAAGATCTCGGGCCGCCTGTACTTACCTGCCAGGTACACGATGACACCCAGACAGAACGCACTGAGGGCCAGGCGCCGAGAACACCGACTGTTCAGGAGAAACCAACCAGCCCTGGAATGGGAGAGAAAAGGACGCAGGGTGAGAATCCCGACAACCTCTCTGACATCAGTTGTCTCTAACCTTTTATTTTTTTTTACAAAAATGATCATTATAATGGTGTGTGCCACCAAACGAGGTTCCTGATCTGGGTTTGAAAATGCCTACATGGCCTCTACTCCCCTCCCGATTGTTGTAACCTCCTCCAACCCTCCGAGGTCGCTGCGCATCCCTGATTATAATCGCTCCACCATCGGTGGCCGTGCCTTCAGCTGGCTGGGCCCCAAGCTCTGGAATTCCCTCCCTAAACCCCTCCGCCTCTCTACATCACTCTCCTCCTTAAAACCTACCTCTTTGACCAAGTTTTTGGTCACCTGTCCTAATATTTTTTTATGTGGCTCAGTGTCAAATTTTGTCTATATAAATACAAGTTGTTGTATTTTGTACTTTCTAAGGAATTTGCAGTTCACCGCCTCCCCACATGGGGGCAGACTATGCCCTCCCCCCACGGGGGGCAGACTGTGCCCTCCCCCCATGGGGGCAGACTGTGCCCTCCCCCCATGTCCAGGCCTGTGACCTCCCATGTCCCAGAAACTGGTAATTTATTATTTTATATTCGTTCCTGGGATGTGGGCATCGCTGGCAAGGCCGGCATTTATTGCCCATCCCTAATTGCCCCTTGAGAAGGTGGTGGTGAGCCGCCTTCTTGAACCGCTGCAGTCCGTGTGGTGAAGGTGCTCCCACAGTGCTGTTAGGGAGGGAGTTCCAGGATTGTGACCCAGCGACGATGAAGGAACGGCCGATATATTTCCAAGTCAGGATGGTGTGTGACTGGGAGGGGAACGTGGAGGTGGTGGTGTTCCCATGGGCCTGCTGCCCTTGTCCTTCTAGGGGGTAGAGGTCGCGGGTTTGGGAGGTGCTGCCGAAGAAGCCTTGGCGAGTTGCTGCAGTGCATCTTGTAGATGGTGCACACTGCAGCCAGGGGGCGCCGGTGGTGGAGGGAGTGAGTGTTGAGGGTGGGGGATGGGGGGCCGATCAAGCGGCTGCTTTGTCCTGGATGGTATCGAGCTTCGAGTGTTGTTGGAGCTGCACCATCCAGGCAAGTGGAGAGTGTTCCATCACACTCCTGACTTGTGTCTTGTAGATGGTGGAAAGGCTTTGGGGAGTCAAGAGGTGAGACACTTGTCGCAGAATACCCAGCCTCTGACCTGCTCTTGTAGCCACAGTATTTATGTCATTGCCTGGTGACCGAGTGGTCCTTGCACAGGCTTGGGATCCGTGCCCGATTGATAGGGTATGATGTTCAAAGATCTATAGCAGCCGTGTAATGGGAGATTTAGAAGTGGATCTACTGTGTGTCGTGTATGAGATTAATCGGCTAGGGAAGTCTCACGGGGTCAATAGAGACTGAGGTCGTTCGATTCCTCTTGGGCAAGGAGCAAAGGCGGGTAAATGGAGTTAATGTACAGATCAGCCATGACCTGGCTGAATGGCCAGAGCAGGCTCGAGGGGCTCAATGGCCAGAGCAGCCTCGAGGGGCTGACTGGCCGGAGCAGGCTCGAGGGGCTGACTGGCCAGAGCAGGCTCGAGGGGCTCAATGGCCGGAGCAGCCTCGAGGGGCTCAATGGCCGCCCCCTGCTCCTGTGTATACCTTTTCCTTGAAATTATTTTGGAGTAAAGGTTCTGTAAATATTTTCTGATGTGTACGTTATTTCATACTACCACCGTGGTAAATGCACAGCACTGTGATGGAATGATGCAACGTAAGGGCAAGCACGGGAGGCCATTCGGTCCATCTAGGTTTTTCCTTCCACACACGCAAAACATAAACAGGGATTTCGGCATCTTCCAGACAAAACAAACACTCCGAAATCCTTCGAAAGGTAGCTGGGTCGAGATCCTGAGAACAAAGAACATCTCCAGTTATAGAAGGTGAGTGTGGATTGAGTTAATGTCTTCCCCTGGAGCCTCAGTAGGTTGGAGAGGAATTTCCCGGATTTTATTTCCCTAAATTACTGTATTGTCCTGGGTTATATTTATCCTGCCAATATCTATCCCTCAAATCAACAAAACAAAACACAGATTATCTGGTCATTATCACATTGCTGTGTGTGGGAGCTTGCTGAACACATTGGCTGCCGTGTTTCCCACATTACAACAGTGACTACACTCCAAAAGTACTTCATTGGCTGTAAAGCGCGTTGGGACTTGGAGTGGATGTTTAAGGCGCGAGATAAATGAAAATCCTTATTTTCTAAAATTAGTTTCAATCTGTGTCCTCTGGTTATCGATCCACCTGCTAGTGCAAACAGTCACTCCTTATTTACTCTATCAAAACTGCCGACAGTCCTGGGTCGTAGGGAGGGCAGTTCTGCATCACAGAGGCTGGGTGAGTTTGGCGGGAACATAACAACATAAGAAATAGGAGCAGGAGTCGGCCATTCGGCCCCTCGAGCCTGCTCCACCATTCAACAAGATCATGGCTGATCTGGCCGTGGACTCAGCTCCACTTACCCGCCCGCTCCCCGTAACCCTTAATTCCCTTATTGGTTAAAAATCTATCTATCTGTGACTTGAATACATTCAATGAGCTAGCCTCAACTGCTTCCTTGGGCAGAGAATTCCACAGATTCACAACCCTCTGGGAGAAGAAATTCCTTCTCAACTCGGTTTTAAATTGGCTCCTCCGTATTTTGAGGCTGTGCCCCCTAGTCCTAGTCTCCCCAACCAGTGGAAACAACCTCTCTGCCTCTATCTTGTCTATCCCTTTCATTATTTTAAATGTTTCTATAAGATCACTCCTCATCCTTCTGAACTCCAAGGAGTAAAGACCCAGTCTACTCAATCTATCATCATAAGGTAATCTCCTCATCTCCAGAATCAGCCTAGTGAATCGTCTCTGTACCCCCTCCAAAGCTAGTACTCCAGGTGCGGCCTTACCAATACCCTGTACAGTTGCAGCAGGACCTCCCTGCTTTTGTACTCCATCCCTCTCGCAATGAAGGCCAACATTCCATTCGCCTTCCTGATTACCTGCTGTACCTGCAAACTAACCTTTTGGGATTCTGCACAGGCTGGCCGCTGAGGGCTGCAAGAAACAGGTTGTTGGAACTGAGTTTTGATCGGGGCGAGAGAGGGGGGAGAGGTTGGTCAACTTTGGCTGCAGTCTAGTGGTTTGGACCGAAGATAGCTTGCCATGCTGGGCTGGCTTTGCGTTCGTTTGGTTGGGTGGCGGTCTTGTCATGTTAAAGAAGCACATATACAGTGACAGCCATGTGCTTAACCTATATCCCATCCTGTGTGTCAATAAATAACCAGCAACATGCAGTTAGGTTGTATTACAAATAATTTATGTGTGAAGCTCTTTGAAGATGTCAGTGGGCAAAAAGGGAAAAAGGGAAAATGGGGAAAAAGGGAAAAAATTCCCACCCGAAAAGGGTTGAAAGTCGGTGGAGCAGCAGCCGCGTTCTCCCTCCCCTATCCCAGGCCGAAGGTCAACCAGAGAAGCGAGTGTCACTGCAGCCTTCCATTGCACCACCACCATCCACCTCGGAGGATGAAGAGGAGGAACCTCATTACTCGAGGGAGTCCATAGAGGAAGAAGATAACTTTCCTCACCTCCTGGCGGAGGACAAGGAGGAGGAGGATGACGATCAAGATATAATTCCAGAGCTGCTGGAATCTGCAATTGTTGTGCTAGCGGGGAGGGGGGGGATGAGCCTGCGGCCATCTGCATTGATATTGAAGAGACACCGGGATCAAGCAGTGTTGATCCGGCAACGCCAAGGCGCAATATATTGCGAACGCCGACCCTATGGAGGTCAGATCCAAAAAGAGTTTCATGCACAAGAATCCCCAGGTTTCTCTGCACCGCAGCATGTTGTAATTTCTCCCCATTCAAATAATATTCCCTTTTACTGTTTTTTTTCCCCAAGATGGATGACCTCACACTTTCCGACATTGTATTCCATCTGCCAAACCTTAGCCCATTCGCTTAACCTATCCAAATCTCCTTGCAGCCTCTCTGTGTCCTCTACACAACCCGCTTTCCCACTAATCTTAGTGTCATCTGCAAATTTTGTTACACTACACTCTGTCCCCTTTTCTAGGTCATCTATGTATATTGTAAACAGCTGTGGTCCCAGCACCGATCCCTGTGGCATACCACTAACCACCGATTTCCAACCGGAAAAGGACCCATTTATCCCGACTCTCTGCTTTCTGTTCGCCAGCCAATTCTCTATCCATGCTAATACATTTCCTCTGACTCCGCGTACCTTTATCTTCTGCAGTAACCTTTTGTGTGGCACCTTATCGAATGCCTTTTGGAAATCTAAATACACCACATCCATCGGTACACCTCTATCCACCATGCTCGTTATATCCTCAAAGAATTCCAGTAAGTTAGTTAAACATGATTTCCCTTTCATGAATCCATGCTGCGTCTGCTTGATTGCACTATTCCTATCTAGATGTCCCATTATTTCTTCCTTAATGATAGCTTCAAGCATTTTCCCCACTACAGATATTCAAGACAGAGATCGATAGATTTTTGAATATTCAGGGAATCAAGGGATATGGGGACAGTGCAGGGAAAGTGGAGTTTAGGTATAAGATCAGCTGTGATCCCATTGAATAGTGGAGCAGGCTCGAGGGGCCGAATGGCCGACTCCTGCTCCTAATTCTTATGTTCTTACGACCATGGGATTTTGGTCTGGGTCAGGGTTAAGTAAGAACTTGAATTTATATAGTGCCTTTCCCAACCTCAGGCCATCCAAGGCACTTAACGGTCAATTAAGTGCTTTTTGAAGTGTTGGAAACAAGGCAGCCAATTTGTAACAGCCCACAAACACTGAGATAATGATCAGATTATCAAGTGATGTTTGTTGAAGGATAAATATTTACCGGGACACCGGGGAGAACTCTACTCTTCTTCAGATTAGTGGAATGGGATTTTTATGCATCTCCCAGAGTGGGCTGACAGTTTAACGTCTCGTCTGAAAGACGGCACCTGCCACAGTGCAGCACTCCGTCAGCCTGGATTATGTGCTCTGGAGCAGGGCTTGAATCTACAGCAAGTTTTGCAGTGCCCAGGTTGTAGGGTCATCACTCGTCTCCCTGAATCCAGGGCATTTTACTTAAAAAAACTCACAGCAGATACATTTTCTAACTCCGCTGGACCTCAGTTGCCGATCTGACAGCGAGCTCACTGCGAGGAACACCTCACACTGAATATTCACACTACTCATGGCACGCCAGGACTTCAGGAGCAAATTAAATCTGGAGGAGGCAACTCGAGCACAGCTTATCGCTCTGGGTTTGGGGAGAACTCTTGCCTGCTGCATGTAATGATATTTTTAAAAAATATATATATTTTATGGGATTAAGGGCCTTGCCAGCATTTATTGCCCATCCCAAATTGCTCGTGAGCCAAGGGCAGTTAGAATCAATCCCACTGCGGTGGGTCTGGAGTCACATGTCGGCCAGACCGGGTAAGGACGGCAGATTTCACTCCCTGACGGACATTCCTGAACCACATGGGTTCATGGTCCATTACTGACAGTAGCATTTTTTTTTAAATTCCAGATTTATTTAATTGAATTTAAATTCCCAAGCTGCCGTGGTGGGATTTGAACTCATGGCTCCAGATCATTAGTCCGGACCTCTGGATTGCTGGTCCTGTAACATAACCACTCTGCTACCGTACCCATTCATGTTTAGGGTGCTCATAGTTCTCCGTCTCTCCACCTCCCCTCCTTTAAGACGCTCCTTAAAACCGACCTCTTTGACCATTCTTCTGGTTACCTGTCCATAATATTTCTTTGTGGCTCAGTGGCGAATCTCGTCTGCCAACGCTCCTGTGAAGTGCCTTGGGACATTTTACTACATTGAAGGCGCTATATAAATGCAAGTTGTTATTTGTTGTATGTGGAGAGACTCAGGAGGAGAATCTTAACCAAACATTCTTACACCGTTGCCTTGCACTGTCACCGGACGAGCCCCGTGTATTCAATGCTTTTCCTTTTAAAACTCGTGTTCCTTTCTCCTCCTCCCTCCCTATCAAGGCTGGAACCCCGCCCCACTAAAACAGCGATTCATACTGAATTCCTGGCGGACAAAGTTCTGAGGTAACGCGGCGATGGGATCGATGCAGCAAACTCGCATACACCATTATTCCGTTTCAAAGAGTTAATTCAAAGCAGCGCTCGGCTGCCAAGCAGGCAGGTTTAAGGTGGCACGTCCTGGCTTCCTGTAAAAGGGGCCTGCCCTGGGGGGTCTCTCTATAGAAGAAAAGCTCACACAAAGACTGCGGCTCATTAAACTCCTTGCTCACGCACCCCCCACGTCCTGGCAGATTACAGCAGCAGGACTCAGTAAAAGCCACAAAGCATCTCATTCTTTAACAAGCTCTCTCGTTCCCCTCTGGCTCGGTTCATACATGTGCCATCTGGTGTGGAACTGAGACACAAAGACCAACAACAACTTATATTGATATAGCGCCTTTCATGTAGTGAAACGTCCTAAGGCGCTTCACAGGAGTGTTAAGAGATTAAAAAAATTAACACCGAGCCGCCTAAGTAGAAATTAGCGCAGGTGACTAAAAACTTGGTCGAAGAGGTCGGTTTTAAGGAGCGTCTTAAAGGAGGAAAGAGATGTGGAGAGGTTCAGGGAGGGAGTTCCAGAGCTTGGAGCCCAGGCAACAGAAAGCATGGCCACCGATGGTGGAGCGATTATAATCAGTGGATGCTCAAGAGGCCAGAATTAGAGGAGCGCAGACATCTCGGGAAGTTGGGGAGCTGGAGGGGATTAGAGGTAGGGAGGGGCGAGGCGAGGGAGGGATTTGATAAAGAGAATTTTGAAATCGAGGCGTTGCTTAACCGGAAGCCAATGTAGGTCAGCGAGCACAGGGGGTGATGGGTGAGCGGGACTCAGTGCGAGTTAGGACATGGGCTGCCGAGTTTTGGATCACCTCTAGTTTACGTAGGGTAGAATGTGGGAGGCCAGCCAGGAGTGTGTTGGAATAGTCAAGTCTAGAGGTAACAAAGGCACGGTGAGGGTTTCAGCAGCGGATGAACTACGGATGAGGCAAAGGCGGAAACGGATGATGTAACGGAGGTGGAAATAGGCGGTCTGAGTTATGTTGCGGATACGTGATCAAAAGCTAATTTCAGGCTCAAATAGGATGCCAAGGATGCGAACAAGACCAGGAGACAAGTACGTAATCGAAGCACTACACTTCAGCGCTGAGGGAGCGCCGCACTGTCGGAGGGGCCGCCTTTCGGATGAGATGTTAAACCGAGGCCCCGTCTGCTCTCTCAGGTGGACGTAAAAGATCCCATGGCACTATTTCGATGAAAAGCAGGGGAGTTCTCCCCGGAGTCCTGGGACCAATATTTATCTCTTGATCAACATCACTTAAAAAAAACACATGATCTGGTCATTATCACATTGCTGTTTGTGGGAGCTTGCTGTGCGCAAATTGGCGGTCGTGTTTCCCACATTATTCTTTAACCCCTTTTCAAAAATACTTGAGTGATTGAACCGCTTTGGGACAGCCCCGAGGATGAAATCGATGGAGGTGGAAATTAGGCCGTTTCTGTAATGGGCAGGCAAGTGGCAGCAGCAGTTTTACACCCGGGTGGAGACCAGAACATCCAGACCTGGTCTCGCTGCTCCCATCTGCTGTATTACTGTTCCGGTCCGGGTAGCTGCAGTTCCTCGGGCAACAACACCCGACTTAATATACCTAAGAACATAAGAAATAGGAGCAGGACTCGGCCATTTGGCCCCTTGAGCCTGCTCCACCATTCAATAAGATCATGGCTGATCTGATCATGGACTCAGCTCCACTTCCCTGCCCGCTCCCCATAGCCCTTGACTCCCTTATCATTCAAAAATCTGTCTATCTCCACCTTAAATATATTCAATGACCCAGCCTCCACAACTCTCTGGAGCAGAGAATTCCACAGATTTACAACCCTCAGAGAAGAAATTCCTCCTCATCTCAGTTTTAAATGGGCGGCCGCTTATTCTGAAATTGTGCCCCCAGTTCTAGATTCCCCCCCATGAGGGGAAACATCCTCTCTCCATCCACCCTCTCAAGTCCCCTTTACACAGAGTGCAGCAAGGTCATCAGCTTTGCCCCAACATCAGAAAGTTTCTGCGGCGAGTTTATAAAAGACCCGTAAAAAATTTGTGGACCCAAAAATGTTCAACACAGAATTTGGTCCGCACTGGAGTTATACTGCACACGGTGCCAAGCTCATCCCAGCCTCCTGAAGTTCACCTCACATCATCATCGGCAGTCCCCTGATGATTTGCTTTCACGCCAAAAAAGAATGAGTTTACAGGTGCACCAAGCAGCTATGGACCGGACTGGAGTTATACTCCAGGTGGTGCCAAGTTCATCCCAGCCTCCTGGCGGTGACCTCACTGATGCTGCATCCTATCAGCACTCTGACCGGAAGCTGCCTTTGCGTTGGTTCTACTGCCAGGACCACGAGCTCCCAGACTTGCCACTGCCGGTGAATGGAAAAGCCCCAGCTTTAGAGAATCCGGGAAGTTTACATTGGTGTTGCCAGGAGCTCCATGCCACCGGGAGCTGGCACCACCACTGCTGGCAAGACCTTAGTCAACCACGTTGGTGTGGGGACTGGAGTCACATAGGCCAGCCCGGGCAAAGGCAGGCGGTTTCCCTCCCTGAAGGTCATTAATGAACCCGTTCATCAATCCAACAGCTTCCATGAATTCAAATTCGCAAAAATGCCACGGTGGGATTTGAATTCGCGTGCCATGCCAGATTATTAGTTCAGGGTTCTGGATTACTAGCAGCATAACCATTAGCCCTGTGCATAATGCCATAAAACTGAACTGGAGTTATACTCCAGGTGGTGCCAAGCTCATCTCAGCCTCCTGGCCGTGACCTCACTAAAGCTGCGGCCCATCAACATTCCGGCCTGACCTGGCCCTTGCATCGCGTTTTCTATCCACCTTGGAGCTAAGAGATTTGACAGCGATTGTTTAAAACCATGAAGGGTGCAGATAGAGTAAATCCAATGGCTGAAGTTCGATAACCAGAGGGCACAGATTGAGGGCGATTGGTAAAAGAACCCGAGGCAACATGCGGGAAAGCTTTTTTACGCAACGATTTGGAACGTGTTGCCTGATAGAGATTCAATAGTTGCCTTCAAACGGGAATTGGATAAATACTTGAAGGGGACAAAGAATTGCAGGGATATAGGGAAAGAGCGGGAGAGTGGGACTGACGGGATTGCTCTTCGAAAGAGCCGGCGCAGACTCGATGGGCCGAATGGCCTGTGCTGTCCTGTTCTATGATGGTATGAAAGGCAGCGGCATCAGGCTATGGCGAAAGCAGTACAGCGGGCGCACTATTGGATGGCTTGTTCACAAAGCTTATAATGAACCGAGTGGCCTCCTGTGCTGTGCCACCCGAAAATTCTATCCAGTTTGCATCCAAACCGTTCTTGCATCAATTAAAAACTAGTTTAAAGAAATGAAAAACTTTGATTTATATAGCGCCTTTCACAACTACTGGATGTCACGAAGCACTTTACAGCCAATGAAGTATTTTGGAGTGTTGTAACTGTTGTCATGCAGCAAACACAGCAGCCATTTTGCACACAGCAAGCTCCCACACACAGCAATGTGATAATGACCAGATAATCTGTTTGTGATGTTGATTGAGTGATAAATATTGTCCCCAGGACACCGGGGAGAACTCTCCTACTCTTCTTCAAAATAGCAGCCATGGGATCTTTTACATCCACCGGAGAGGGCAGACGGGGCCTCGGTTTAATGTCTCATCCGAAAGACAGTGCGGCACTCCCCCAGTACACCCCCTCCGACAGTGCGGCACTCCCTCAGTACTGCCCCTCCGACAGTGCGGCGCTCCCTCAGTACCGCCCCTCCGACAGTGCGGCACTCCCTCAGTAGCGCCCCTCCAACAGTACGGCGCTCCCTCAGTACCGCCCCTCCGACAGTGCGGCACTCGCTCAGTACTGCCCCTCCTACAGTGCGGCACTCCCTCAGTACTGCCCCTCCGACAGTGCGGCACTCCCTCAGTACTGTCCCTCCGACAGTGCGGCGCTCCCTCAGTACTGCCCCTCCGACAGTGCGGCACTCCCTCAGTACTGTCCCTCTGACAGTGCGGCGCTCCCTCAGTACTCCCCCTCAGACAGTGCGGCGCTCCCTCAGTACTGCCCCTCCGACAGTGCAGCACTCCCTCAGTACTGCCCCTCCGACAGTGCGGCGCTCCCTCAGTACTGCCCCTCCGACAGTGCGGCACTCCCTCAGTACCGCCCCTCCGACAGTGCGGCACTCCCTCAGTACCGCCCCTCCGACAGTGCAGCACTCCCTCAGTACTGCCCCTCCGACAGTGCGGTGCTCCCTCAGTACCGCCCCTCCGACAGTGCAGCACTCCCTCAGTACTGCCCCTCCGACAGTGCGGTGCTCCCTCAGTACTGCCCCTCCGACAGTGCAGCGCTCCCTCAGTACTGCCCCTCCGACAGTGCAGCACTCCCTCAGTACTGCCCCTCCGACAGTGCAGCGCTCCCTCAGTACTGCCCCTCCGACAGTGCGGTGCTCCCTCAGTACTGCCCCTCCGACAGTGCAGCACTCCCTCAGTACTGCCCCTCCGACAGTGCAGCACTCCCTCAGTACTGCCCCTCCGACAGTGCAGCACTCCCTCAGTACTGCCCCTCCGACAGTGCGGCGCTCCCTCAGTACTGCCCCTCCGACAGTGCGGCACTCCCTCAGTACTGCCCCTCCGACAGTGCGGTGCTCCCTCAGTACTGCCCCTCCGACAGTGCAGCGCTCCCTCAGTACTGCACAGGGAGTGTGCTCCCTCTTGAACCCAACACCTTTTGAGTGAGAGGCGAGGGTGCTGCCCACAGGGCGCCAGTGGGGTTTGGGAGCTGCCCAATGAGCACAATTAAAGTCAATGCCAAACACAGTGTTAGAAGAGAGAAAGCAGGATCTTTGTTGCGTCTACCTGTCGGGCTGCGTGTCCCCTCCGCGGATCTCGGCGGCCAGGTATCCGTGCATCAGAGCCAGGAGCAGGCAGCAGAGGTGCAGGGAGAGCGAGAGAGAAGCCAGTGCCCGGGACACGCAGCGGAGCAGCCGGCGGGCCAGCGGCCCCGGCACCGGGGACTGGGACTGGGACTCGGTCCCGGGCCGCGGCGGGCCGAGCTGCAGCAGGAGACTGGCCGCCAGCAGCGACATGAGGGCGGCCAGAGCGGCCAGGGAGAGCAGGGCGGCCAGGCAGCGCTCCGCCGGGGAGCCGGAGCTCGGAGCCTCCCCCGCCGCCCTCCTGTCCGCCTGCTGCATCACTGCAGCACTTTGTAAAAGTTTGCCACAACTTTTGTACCCTCTCCAGTCTCTCACTCTGACTTTGTTCCTGTAAGGCTGCAGTTATTTTACATTTATATTACAGTTCTGCACAGCAAAAAAAACTTAAAACACAATACAGGTTTAAAGTAATTGGTAGAGGGATTAGAGGCGAGTTGAAGAGAACTTTTTTCACCCAGAGGGTGGTGGGGGTCTGGAACTCACGGCCTGAAAGGATGGTAGAGGCAGAAACCCTCACCACATTTAAACAGTACCTGGATGTGCACCTGAAGTGCTGTAACCTACAGGGCTACGGACCCAGAGCTGGAAAGTGGGATTAGTCTGGGAAGTGGGATTAGGCTGGGTAGCTCTTTGTCGGCCGGCATGGACTCGATGGGCCGAATGGCCTCCTTCTGTGCTGTAAATTGCTGCGGTTCTACAAATATACTTAATTCTGCCAAAAGGGTCGTGGACCTGAAACGCTAACTCTGTTTCTCTCTCCAGCCCGCTGAGTCTTTCCAGCATTCACAGTATTTTGCTTTTGTACTAAAGATAAAATGGGCAAATATCCATCAAAGAAAGCCCATTTCTAAAGCACCCGTCACAACCTCAGGACTTCTCAAAGCGCTTTGCAGCCAATGAAGTACTTTTGAAGTGTAGTCACTGTTGTAATGTGGAAAACGTGGCAGCCAATTTGCACACAGCAAGCTCCCACACACAGCAATGTGATAATGACCAGATAATCTGTTTCAGTGATGTTGGTTGAGGGATAAATATTGGCCCCAGGAATAATTCCACTGCACTGGGAGTGTCAGCCTAGATTTATGTGCTTAATCCCTGGAGTGGGCCATGAACCCACAACCTTCTGACTCAGAGGTAAGAGTGCTGCCCACTGAGCCACAGCTGACACGATGGAAGCCTGTCCTAAACATAGCAGGGTTGAGAGACTTCAGTCGTGCAGCGAAGCTGGGATTGTTCTCCTTTGAGCAACAGCAACAACTTGCATTTATATAGCGCCTGTAACATAGTAAACCATCCGAAGGATCTTCACAGCAGCATTGTCAGACAAGAGGGGAGAGAAGCGGAGAGGTTACGGAGGGAGTTCCAGAACTTGGGGCCCAGGCAACAGAAGGCACGGCCACCGATGGTGGAGCGATTATAATCAGGGGATGCTCAAGAGGGCAGAATTAGAGGAGCCCAGACATCTCGGGGAGTTGTGGGGCTGGAGGAGATTACAGAGATAGGGAGGGGCGAGGGCCATGGAGGATGAGCAAAGTAAGTTAAGTGGAGATTTAGTAGAGGTGCTGAAAATTATGAGAGGTTCTGACAGAGTAAATCAGGAGAACCTGTTCCCAGGGCAGGAGGGCCGGTAACCAGAGGGACACAGATTGACGATCATCGGCGATGGAACCAGAGGGGGAGATGGGGAGAATGTGTTTACGCAGCGAGTTGTTGTGATCGGGAACGCGCTGCCTGAAAGGGCGGTGGGAGCAGATTCAATAGTAACTTTCACAAGGTGAACTGGACATATATTTGAAAAGGAAACTTTTGTGGGGGCTGTGGGGAAAGTGGGGGTGGGGTGGGGAGGAGGGGTGAGTGGGACTAATCGGATCGCTCTTTCAAAGAGCCAGCACACACACGATGGGCCGAATGGCCTCCTTGCTGTACGATTCCATGATGATTCTATAATCTTCACCATGCAATGTTGCATGCTGGAAGTGATCTGATTAAAAGCAGTGTACTGAGTGCTTGGGATGAGATTTACAATAGATAAGCTCACGGAGGCTCAAAACTATACAACAACAACAACGTATATTTATATAGCGCCTTTAACGTAATAAAACGTCCCAAGGCACTTCACAGGAGTGTTTTAAGACAAAACAAATAAATTTGACACCAAGCCATAAAACGAGAAATTAGCGCAGGTGACCAAAAGCTGGGTCAAAGAGGTCGGTTTTAAGGAGTGTCTTAAAGGGGGAGAGAGAGGTAGAGAGGCGGAGAGGTTTAGGGAGGGAGTTCCAGAGCTTGGGGCCCAGGCAACAGAAGGCACGGCCACCGATGGTGGAGTGATTATAATCAGGGATGCTCAGGAGGGCAGAATTAGAGGAGCGCAGACATCTCGGGGGGGTTGTGGGGCTGGAGGAGATTACAGAGATAGGGAGGGGCGAGGGCCAGGGAGGGATTTGTAAACAAGGATGAGAATTTTTTAATCGAGGCGTTGCTTAACCGGGAACCAATGTAGGTCAGCGAGCACAGGGAGTGATGGGTGAGCGGGACTGGGTGCAAGTTAGGACACGGGGCAGTGAGCACAGGGAGTGATGGGTGAGTGGGACTCGGTGTGAGTTAGGACACGGGACAGTGAGCACAGGGAGTGATGGGTGAGTGGGACTCGGTGCGAGTTAGGACACGGGGCAGCGAGCACAGGGGGTGATGGGTGAGCGGGACTTGGTGCGAGTTAGGACACGGGGCAGTGAGCACAGGGGGTGATGGGTGAGCGGGACTTGGTGCGAGTTAGGCTGCTGAGTTTTGGATGACCTCTAGTTTACGTAGGGTAGAATGTGGGAAACCAGCCAGGAGTGCGTTGGAGTACTATACATGAGAGACTCTCACTCTAAATGAAGGCGAGAGGTCAGTTTTGAAATGAAAGTTGTTTTTATTCTCTGGCCTAGTCTATTTTTAGTCGATCGCTGAAAACATTTGCAAAATTCAGTCTGTATTCAACTGAGGCAGTGAGTAACTCTTTAGTTTAAACAGACAGGGTCCGCGCTATAGTATCGCAGACAGAAATCTGCGTAAATCTCTTAACTACTTCACTGAGTTTAGCACACCAGGGAAACTGAACCCCAAATATTTTCAAAGTAATGTTAATTTCTTAAATTTAATCTGTTATTTATTTCCAGCCAAACAATAATTACTGTTAACATCGTCCTGCTTGTCACTGAATTCCACTTTTACTTTTTAAAATTTCCATTTAATTTTTGAAATGTATTTCTGTATTACCAGCCCAGTTTCCCCATTCCCCTTCTCCCCATGCCCCTCTCCCTTTCCCCATCCCCTCTCT
The DNA here is from genome assembly GCF_044704955.1 of Pristiophorus japonicus. Classification (NCBI taxonomy): domain Eukaryota; kingdom Metazoa; phylum Chordata; class Chondrichthyes; family Pristiophoridae; genus Pristiophorus; species Pristiophorus japonicus. The sequence goes on from NC_091994.1 coordinate 972,858, forward strand.
CCCTTTTCCCGTTCTCCTCTCCCTTTCCACATTCCCCCTCTCCTCATCCCCCTCTTCCTTTCCCCATCCCTCTTTCCTTTTCCCCATTCCCTCTCTCCCTTTCCCCGTTCACGCCTCCCTCCCCCCGTTACCCCCTCCCCTCCCCCATTCCCCCTCTCCATTTCTCCCTCCATTCCCCCATTCCCCCTCCCTTCCCCCATTCCCCCCTCCCTTCCCCGTTCTCCCCTCCCTTTCCCCATTCCCCCTCTCCCCCCGTTTCCCACTCCCTTTCCCCATTTCCCCTCTCCGTTCCCCCGTTCTTCCCTCTCCGTTCCCCCTCCCTTCCCCCGTTCCCCCATTCCCTCTCCCTTCCCCCGTTCCCTCGCTCCCTTTCCCCGTTAGTTACAATGTCAGTTACTGATGCGGAGCCACTGACCCAGATGCAGTTTCCATTCTTGACTCATTTGCATCGTCTAAGTTTCCCAGGGTTTCCATAGCAACGGAGATTAGCATTTATCTCCAAACTGTGGGAACCTGATCTGAGGAACAGTGAGAATTTGCATTAACTGTTTAAGGGACGTGGTGAAATTTCTGCACTAACATCTTACTGAATAGTAAGGACAATGGCTCTCGAATTGGACCAGAGCCAAGGGCTGAATTTCCTCTGCTGGTGACACTACAGAGGGGACCAATTTTCTTTGCCCCTCTCCTGAATGAGCGAACTCAGCCTGGGGTATGATCCCACAGACACAGGCCTCCCCCCTGAGAAGTGGCGGAGCTGGAAGACTGGAGTCAGTGCCAAGGGCGAAGAGATCATGGCCGAATGATTCAGTGTTCGCAATGCAGTAACTAGTCGTTCCTAGACTGTATGTCAACAGGCAATGCCTCGGACCCTCGTATCGAGGGTGACCTGCGTCCACGCCAAAAAGGGATGAGTTCCCAGGTGTTTCAATGAAGGACCTAATATTCCGGATCCCGAACTACATCCTGAAGGGTGGAAGGTGCCTGTGGGTGGATTTTTTTAACGTGGGGTGACCGTTGCACACCAGCCACCACACGGGGCTTGACAGAGCGAGGTCTTGGTCCAGTGGCAAGGGTTAACCAGGACGACTGGAGACCAGCTCTGCTGCACGGACCTAGTGCGCTCACATATCGCCGTGTGGGCTGGGCCCTGCTGCCCCTGGGCCCTCGCCTCTCCTGGGCCCCGACATCGCCCTGACCTCGCCCCGACCTCGCCCCGACCTCGACCTGACCTCGCCCTGACCTCACCCCGACCTCGCGCTCCTTTGCCCCGACCTCGCCCCGACCTCGCCGCTCCTTCGCCCCGACCTCACCCCGACCTCGCCCCGACCTCTCCCCGACCTCGCCCCGACCTCGCTGCTCCTTCGCCCCGACCTCGCTCCGACCTCTCCCCGACCTCGCCGCTCCTTCGCCCCGACCTCGTCCCGACCTCGCCCCAACCTTGCCCCGACCTCGACCTGACCTTGCCCTGACCTCACCCCGATCTCGCCGCTCCTTCGCCCCGACCTCGCCCCGACCTCGCCGCTCCTTCGCCCTGACCTCGCCCCGACCTCGCCCCGACCTCGCCCCGACCTCGCCGCTCCTTCACCCCGACCTCGCCGCTCCTTCGCCCCGACCTCACCCCGACCTCGCCCCGACCTCGCCCCGACCTCGCCGCTCCTTCGCCCCGACCTCGCTCCGACCTCTCCCCGACCTCGCCCCGACCTCGCCGCTCCTTCGCCCCGACCTCGCCGCTCCTTCGCCCCGACCTCGCCGCTCCTTCGCCCCGACCTCACCCCGACCTCGCCCCGACCTCGCCCCGACCTCGCCGCTCCTTCGCCCCGACCTCGTCCCGACCTCTCCCCGACCTCGCCCCGACCTCGCTCCGATCTCGCCCCGACCTCGCTCCGACCTCGCCCCGACCTCGCCCCGACCTCGCTCCGATCTCGCCCCGACCTCGCCACGACCTCGCTCCGACCTCGCCCCGACCTCGCTCCGACCTCGCCCCGACCTCGCTCCGACCTCGCCCCGACCTCGCTCCGACTTCGCCCCGACCTCGCTCCGACCTCGCCCCGACCTCGCCCCGACCTCGCTCAGACCTCGCCCCGACCTCGCCCCGACCTCGCTCCGACCTCGCTCCGACCTCGCCCCGACCTCGCCCCGACCTCGCTCAGACCTCGCCCCGACCTCGCTCCGACCTCGCCCCGACCTCGCTCCGACGTCGCCCCGACCTCGCTCCGACTTCGCCCTGACCTCGCTCCGACCTCGCCCCGACCTCGCTCCGACCTCGCCCCGACCTCGCCCCGACCTCGCCCCGACCTCGCCCGACCTCGCCCCGACCTCGCCCCGACTTCGCTCCGACCTCCCCGACCTCGCTCCGACCTCGCCCCGACCTCGCTCCGACCTCGCCCCGACCTCGCTCCGACCTCGCTCCGACCTCTCCACGACCTCTCCACGACCTCTCCACGACCTCGCCCCGACCTCGCTGCTCCTGCTGTACCTGCCCTATAGCAGCAGCACAAAATGTAACAGCACAGAGGCAGTGGAGGGGCTGGGGAGATGGAGCAAGGGTGTCATCGACCTGTATAGAGAAGGTGCCTTCATGTCTGCAGGTGATGTCGCCAAGGGGGGAGCATGGCGGGATTGGCTCGTGTCGGCCGCACTCTCGCCTCGGAGTTAGATAGGTCGTTGGTTCCAGCCCCTCTTCAGAGACTTAATCCAGACGACACTCCCAGTGCCAGTACTGAGGGAGTGCCGCACTGTCGGAGGTGCCGTCTTTCGGATGAGACGTTAAACCGAGGCCCCGTCTGCTCTCTCAGGTGGATGTAAAAGATCCCACGGCATTATTTCGAAGAAGAGCAGGGGAGTTATCCCCGGTGTCCTGGGGTCAATATTTATCCCTCAATCAACATCACTAAAACAGATTATCTGGTCATGATCACATTGCTGTGTGTGGGAGCTTGCTGTGCGCAAATTGGCTGCCGCGTTTCCCACATTACAACAGTGACTACACTCCAAAAGTACTTCATTGGCTGTAAAGCGCTTTGGGACGTCCTGAGGTTGTGAATGGTGCTATATAAATGCATTTCTTTCTTTTACCAATTAAATACATTTCAGCAATAATAATGCTGCTTTTTTTGGTAGCTAACAATGTCTTTCTAAATTTAGGGCCGAGGACATCAGTATGTGCATTAGGAGGATGTGGGGGTGAGGAGGGGAGGGGCGGAGGGGAGTTCCCAGGAGTGTAACCTCATTCACGTGCCTCTCCTGGCCCTATTTACACTACGTAAACTAGAGGTCATCCAAAACTCGGCTGCCAGTGTCCTAACTTGCACTGAGTCCCGCTCACCCATCACCCCCTGTGCTCACTGCCCCGTGTCCTAACTCACACCGAGTCCCGCTCACCCATCACCCCCTGTGCTCACTGCCTCATGTCCTAACTCACACCGAGTCCCACTCACCCATCACCCCCTGTGCTCGCTGCCCCGTGTCCTAACTCGCACCAAATCCCACTCACCCATCACCCCCTGTGCTCACTGCCCCGTGTCCTAACTCGCACAAGTCCCGCTCACCCATCACCCCCTGTGCTCGCTGCCCCGTGTCCTAACTCACACCCAGTCCCGCTCACCCATCACCCCCTGTGCTCACTACCCCGTGTCCTAACTCGCACCGAGTCCCACTCACCCATCACCCCCTGTGCTCGCTGCCCCGTGTCCTAACTCACACCCAGTCCCACTCACCCATCATTCCCCGTGCTCGCTAATCTACATTGGTTCCCGGTTAAGCAACGCCTCGATTTCAAAATTCTCATCCTTATTTTCAAATCCCTCCATGGCCCTCTGTTTAAAAAAGGGGGCAGACAAAAGGCAGGTAACTATAGGCCCGTTAGTTTAACATCTGTAGTGGGGAAAATGCTTGAAACTATCATTAAGGAAGAAATAGCGGGACATCTAGATAGGAATAGTGCAATCAAGCAGACACAGCATGGATTCATGAAGGGGAAATCATGTTTAACTAATTTACTAGAATTCTTTGAGGATATAACGAGCATGGTGGATAGAGGTGTACCGATGGATGTGGTGTATTTAGATTTCCAAAAGGCATTCGATAAGGTGCCACACAAAAGGTTACTGAAGAAGATAAAGGTACGCGGAGTCAGAGGAAATGTATTAGCATGGATAGAGAATTGGCTGGCTAACAGAAAGCAGAGAGTCGGGATAAATGGGTCCTTTTCGGGTTGGAAATCGGTGGTTAGTGGTGTGCCACAGGGATCGGTGCTGGGACCACAGCTGTTTACAATATACATAGATGACCTGGAAGAGGGGACAGAGTGTAGTGTAACAAAATTTGCAGATGACAGTAAGATTAGTGGGTTGTGTAGAGGACACAGAGAGGCTGCAAAGAGATTTAGATAGGTTAAGCGAATGGGCTAAGGTTTGGCAGATGGAATACAATGTCGGAAAGTGTGAGGTCATCCACCTTGGGAAAACAAAACAGTAAAAGGGAATATTATTTGAATGGGGAGAAATTACAACATGCTGCGGTGCAGAGGGACCTGGGGGTCCTTGTGCATGAAACTCTTTTTGGAGTTCACCTGCAAAACATAAAACATTGAACGGTGCCACCCGACCTGGGTGACACTCCAGACATTTACAAGGCCCTTTTTTTCCCCCCTTTTTTTTTTGTGTTTTTCTTTTTTTTTTTTGGGCACTAAAATCACAATTTTTCCCCAGTGCCCCCTATAAAAGGGAAGGGGACACTAAAAGCACCGGCAATTAAAACAAATTAACTTTAAAACGTAAAATTCCTTGTGCATGAATCCCAAAAAGTTAGTTTGCAGGTGCAGCAGGTAATCAGGAAGGCGAATGGAATGTTGGCCTTCATTGTGAGAGGGATGGAGTACAAAAGCAGGGAGGTCCTGCTGCAACTGTATAGGGTATTGGTGAGGCCGCACCTGGAGTACTGCAGTTTTGGTCACCTTACTTAAGGAAGGATATACTGGCTTTGGAGGGGGTACAGAGACGATTCACTAGGCTGATTCCGGAGATGAGGGGGTTGCCTTATGATGATAGATTGAGTAGACTGGGTCTTTACTCGTTGGAGTTCAGAAGGATGAGGGGTGATCTTATAGAAACATTTAAAATAATGAAAGGGATAGACAAGATAGAGGCAGAGAGGTTGTTTCCACTGGTCGGGGAGACTAGAACTAGGGGACACAGTGTCAAAATACAGGGGAGCCAATTTAAAACCGAGTTGAGAAGGAATTTCTTCTCCCAGAGGGTTGTGAATCTGTGGAATTCTCTGCCCAAGGAAGCAGTTGAGGCTAGCTCATTGAATGTATTCAAATCACAGATAGATAGATTTTTAACCAATAAGGGAATTAAGGGTTACGGGGAGCGGGCGGGTAAATGGAGCTGAGTCCACGGCCAGATCAGCCATGATCTTGTTGAATGGCGGAGCAGGCTCGAGGGGCTAGATGGCCTACTCCTGTTCCTAATTCTTATGTTCTTATGCCCTCGCCCCTCCCTATCTCTGTAACCCCTTCCAGCCCCACAACCCCCCGAGATGTCTGCGCTCCTTTAATTCTACCCTCTTGAGCATCCCTGATTATAATCGCTCCACCATCGGTGGCCGTGCCTTCTGTTGCCTGGGCCCCAAGCTCTGGAACTCCCTCCCTAAACCTCTCCGTCTCTCTACCTCTCTTTCCTCCTTCAAGATGCTCCCTAAAACCCAACTCTTTGCTCACCTGCCCTAATTTCTCCTACGCGGCTCGGTGTCAATTTTTTTTGTCTCCTAACACTCCTGTGGAGCACTTTGGAACATTTCATAATGTTAAAGGCGCTATATAAATACAAGTTGTGGGTCTCACGTCCCTCTGCCTCATCGCTGCTGAAACCCTCGATCCAATCGTTACCTCCAGGCTAGCCTTTAACACTCTACTGGCTCCTCTCCTTAAACTCCCAACTTGGCCAGAACTCTGTCCTTGTTTCTTGTCCTGCATTACCTCCTGCTCTCCCATTCCAACCACCACCATCCCGCCAGTCCCTGGGATCCCAGTCCACCTGTGCGTTGAATTTTAATCCTCCATTTCACTGACAGACCTGCTCCTCCCCTCACATAATCTCCAGCCCACGTGTTCTTCGTCCACTGCTGGACCAATCACGGCAGAGCGTTCAGTCATCTGTGAAGCCTCCCACAGTTCACTGGCCACTTGCTGCCTGGACACTTGGGTAAATACTGGGAAAGAAAGACTTGTATTTATATAGCGCCTTTCACGACCACTGGACGTCCCAAAGCACTTTACAGCCAATGAAGTATGTTTTTTTGAAGTGTAGTCACTGTTGTAATGTGGGAAACACAGCAGTCAATTTGCGCACAGCAAGCTCCCACACACAGCAAACTGATAATGACCAGATAATCATTCTTTTTTGTTATGTTGGTTGAGGGATAAATATTGGACCCAGGGCACCGGGGATAACTCTTCTGCTCTTCTTCAAAATAGTGCCATAGTAACTTTTAACATCCACCTGAGAGAGCAGGTGGGGCCTTGGCTGAATGTCTGATCCGAACGATGGCACCGCCGACAGTGCAGCACTCCCTCAGTACTGCCCCTCCGACAGTGCGGCGCTCCCTCAGTACTGCCCCTCCGACAGTGCAGCGCTCCCTCAGCACTGCCCCTCTGACAGTGCGGCACTCCCTCAGTACTGCCCCTCCGACAGTGCGGCGCTCCCTCAGTACTGCCCCTCCGACAGTGCGGCAGTCCCTCAGTACTGCACTGGGAGGGTCAGCCTGGATCATGGGGCTCGAGTCCCTGGAGTGGGCCTTGAACCCACAATCTTCTGACTCAGAGGCCAGGGTGCTGCCCACTGAGCCCCGGCTGACACTGCGGGTGCCCTGTGGAACCGTACCCCAGGAAGAGAGAGGAACAGAGACAACATGAGGAATAAAGCAAGGACAAGCTTCGATAGTATTTGCACGATTAAATGTGGATCCTCTCTCTTATCTGCCCCAATGTGTGCACAGCCCTTGCCGGTCAGACAGCTCACTGGCTCCCTCACGAGGCCTTTTGCTAGTATTGCAGTGCCCAGTGAGCTTGCAGACTAAGAGGTAAATTTTGAATTTTAACGGGGGGCGAATCAGCCGCTCATTATACACACTGCCCGACTTAACATTCGATAGTGAGAGTGTACTCTAAACTGACTTCTCACAGGCATCCAAAACCCGACTGCCCGTGTCCTAATCAACACCCAGTCCCACTCACCCATCACCCCCTGTGCTCACTGCCCCGTGTCCTAACTCACACCCAGTCCCACTCACCCATCACCCCCTGTGCTCACTGCCCCGTGTCCTAACTCACACCCAGTCCCACACCCATCACCCCCTGTGCTCACTGCCCCGTGTCCTAACTCGCACCGAGTCCCACTCATCCATCACCCACTGTGCTCACTGCCCCGTGTCCTAACTCGCACCGAGTCCCACTCACCCATCACCCACTGTGCTCACTGACCCGTGTCCTAACTCGCACCCAGTCCCACTCACCCATCACCCCCTGTGCTCATTGACCCCGTGTCCTAACTCACACCCAGTCCCACACCCATCACCCCCTGTGCTCACTGCCCGTGTCCTAACTCACACCCAGTCCCACTCACCCATCACTCCCTGTGCTCACTGCCCCGTGTCCTAACTCACACCGAGTCCCACTCACCCATCACCCCCTGTGCTCACTGCCCCGTGTCCTAACTCACACCCAGTCCCACTCACCCATCACCCCCTGTGCTCACTGCCCCGTGTCCTAACTCACACCGAGTCCCACTCACCCATCACCCCCTGTGCTCACTGACCCTGTGTCCTAACTCACACCGAGTCCCACTCACCCATCACCCCCTGTGCTCGCCGACCTACATTGGCTCCCGGTCCGGCAACGTCTCGATATTAAAATTCTCATCCTTATTTTCAAATCCCTCCATGACATCGCCCCTCCCTATCTCTGTAATCTCCTCCAGCCCCACAACCCTCCGAGATCTCTACGCTCCTCTAATTCTGCCCTCTTGCGCATTCCCTGATTATAATCGCTCCACCATCGGTGGCCGTGCCTTCAGCTGCCTGGGCCCTAAGCTCTGGAACTCCCTCCCTAAACCTCTCAATCTCCTCCTTGTGCCAGCTGTGGCCCAGTGGGTAGCACACTTGCCACTCCAGGAACTTGAGCAGAAAAATCCAGGCTGACATTCCCAGTGCAGTACTGAAGGAGTGCCGCACTGTCGGAGGGGCAATACTGAGGGAGCGCCGCACTGTCGGAGGGGCAGTACTGAGGGAGTGCCGCACTGTCGGAGGTGCAGTACTGAGGGAGTGCCGCACTGTCGGAGGGGCAGTATTGAGGGAGTGCCGCACTGTCAGAGGGGCAGTACTGAGACAGTGCCACACTGTCGGAGGGGCAGTACTGAGAGAGTGCCACACTGTCGGAGGGGCAGTACTGAGGGAGCGCCGCACTGTCGGAGGGGCAGTACTGAGGGAGCGCCGCACTGTCGGAGGGGCAGTACTGAGGGAGCGCCGCACTGTCGGAGGGGCAGTACTGAGGGAGTGCCGCACTGTCAGAGGGGCAGTACTGAGGGAGCGCCGCACTGTCGGAGGGGCAGTACTGTGGGAGCCCTGCACTGTCGGAGGGGCAGTACTGAGACAGTGCCACACTGTCGGAGGGGCAGTACTGAGGGAGCGCCACACTGTTGGAGGGGCAGTGCTGAGGGAGTGCTGCACTGTCGGAGGTTCCGTCTTTCGGATGAGACATTGAACCGAGGCCCCGTCTGCTCTCTCAGGTGGATGTAAAAGATCCCATGGCACTATTTCGAAGAAGAGCAGGGGAGTTCACCCCGGTGTCCTGGGGCCAATATTTATCCCTCAATCAACATCACTAAAACAGATTATCGGGTCATTATCACATTGCTGTGTGTGGGAGCTTGCTGTGCACAAATTGGCTGCTGTGTTTCCCACATTACAACAGTGACTATATTCCAAAAGTACTTCATTGGCTGTAAAGCGCTTTGAGATGTCCGGTGGTCATGAAAGGCGCTATATAAATGCAAGTCCTTCTTTCATTAAGATGCCCCTTAAAACCTACCTCTTTGTCCAAGCTTTTAGTCACCTATCCTAATAGCTCCTCATGTGGCATCGTGTCTGGGGTGCAGACCTTTTGTTACAGTAACCGTAACAGTCCGCTGGATTACCTGTCCACCTGTCGGACTGATCCTAACACGTTCGAAGTTCTCATTCCTATTTATTGTATGCCCAGATAAACTGTCTTTACTGATGTTGGTTGAGGGATAACTATTGGCCCCAGGACACCGGGGAGAACTCATCTTCAAAATAATGCCGTGGGATCTTTTAGTCTTTTGGTTTTTTTCTGCCCTTGGATGAATTGTCAAGTTGAAATACCAGCGAACAACAACAGGGGGAGCCCATCATCAACAAATAAGGAGGAAGGAGTTTCTACAGCTGCCATCAGGGGGCAGTGTTCACTTAAAGGGACACTCACCTGAACCTCAAAGAATCTTATGATCAGATCAAGGGAGACAGCTGGTCTGTTATCAGTGTCTCTCTGAAACAGCTATGTTCCCAGGTGACGGGGCATTGAACCCTGGGTATAAACTGACAACTGACAAAGCAGCCTGCCACATTCTGCTAACTGATTGGACTAGATTCCTCACTCCTAACTTCAAGATAATAATTTATTTAAACATTACTTGAATCCCCGATTTTCATCGCATCTGTGCCTTTATCTGCCGTGGCCCCAAGCTCGGGAATTCCTTCCCTAAACCTCTCTACCTCTCTCTCCTCCTTTAAGCTCCTTAAAACCTGCCTCATTGACCAAGCTTTTGGCCGCTGTAACGTACACACCTGCGCGTATGCTCACAGGTTTGTGGAGCTGTTGCCCTGGGCAACGCCAAGAGGGCCATCAGTCGGTCCAGGCAGCGGGCGGTCGAGGGGGTCGTTCAGCCCGACTGCCTGCCTCTCTTCCACACGTACATCCGCGCCAGGGTGTCCCTGGAGATGGAGCACGCGGTGTCCACCGGTACGCTCGCGGCCTTCCGCGAGAGGTGGGCGCCGGAGGGATTGGAGTGCAACATCACCCCCGGCAACCAAATTTTAATTTGATTTTACATGTTTTAAAGTTTAATTTGTTTAATTGCTGGATTTTTAGTGTCCCCCTCCCCTTTTATAGGGGGCACTTGTAAAATTTATGATTTTATTGCCCAAAAAAAAATCACAAAAAAAAGCACAAAAAAAAAATCAAATAAAAAACAACAAAAAACCCCCAAAAAAAGGGCAGTTGAAAATGGTTAATTTTGTCTCCTATCAAAAGAGTTGTGGAGCTGTTGCTCTGTGAGTGGCTCAGCCGGTCATGTGATGGTCACAAGACTCAATAAAACCCCAACCAGTTGGATCACCCACAATGAGGCAGGTGGTTGTGAGCAGGTGGATGAACTCGTAATGTGTCGTGTGATTGTTAAACCGTTGCTAATAAACTAACTGGTTTTAATAACAATGTGTTGCTATGAATTCTTAAGCAAAGAACCCCTGGATCAAATACATTACAGCCACCTTTCCTGATATCTCTTTATGTGTCTCGGTGTTAAGTGTTTGTTTGATCATCGCTCCTGTGAAGCACCTTAGGATGTTGGAGGCACGATATAAACACAAGTTGTTGTTATTGAATGGGGGCCATGGTTTTCAAACTGGGGCTATTTTACGGTAAAGGCACTGCCCACGCCTGGTACTGAGCGCAGGACGATCCCAGGGGCGATCCTGGGTCTGTGCCGAGTTGTCCAATCTCAGCCTTGGGTGGCAGAAGAGGATCCCCTCGATGCTTCTGGACTAGGGAGTGGGGGGGAAAAATTCAGCCAGGATTCCCGCTCCCGATGGCCATCCAACGACCCCCCGGCCCTTGTCCCCACCCTCCCGCCCCGGCCCCCCCCCACTCCAGTGAAAAAGTATATGTCAGGTAAGGGCAGGTTCAGACTTATCCACGATGCCCGACAGAGTCAAACAGTCCGACACTTTGGCTCACGAGTAAAGGAATTGCGGAGGTACCCGGCGCCAGGTAAATGATGCCCCTGTCCTGAGCCCAACTGTAGCAATCCCTCCCCCTCCCGACTCCAGAGACTTGAGCACATAATCTAGGCAGTCAATCTAGTGCAGTACTGAGGGAGTGCTGCACTGTCGGAGGGGCCGTCTTTCAGATGAGACGTCAAACTGAGCACCCCGTCAGCTCTCTCAGGTGGACGTAAAAGATCCCATGTGCCACGGTGTCCCGGCCAATATTTACCCCTCAACTAAATTATCTGCTCATTATCACATTGCTGTGTGTGGGAGCTTGCTGTGCGCAAGTTTGCTGCCGTGTTTCCCACATTACAACAGTGACTACACTCCAAAAGTACTTCATTGGCTGTAAAGCGCTTTGGGACGCCCTGAGGTTGTGCAAGACACTGCACAAATCAAAATTCTTTTCTTTTTTAATGTTGAGGCAGAGAGTGTCCCAATTAAGACAGAAATCAACAAGTGGGTGTCACTGGCAAGGCCGGCATTTATTGCCCATCCCTAACTGCCCACGAGAAGAACATAAGCACATAAGAACATAAGAATTAGGAACAGGAGTAGGCCATCTAGCCCCTCGAGCCTGCTCCGCCATTCAACAAGATCATGGCTGATCTGGCCGTGGACTCAGCTCCACTTACCCGCCCGCTCCCCATAACCCTTAATTACCTTATTGGTTAAAAATCTATCTATCTGTGACTTGAATACATTCAATGAGCTAGCCTCAACTGCTTCCTTGGGCAGAGAATTCCACAGATTCACAACCCTCTGGGAGAAGAAATTCCTTCTCAACTCGGTTTTAAATTGGCTCCCCCGTATTTTGAGGCTGTGCCCCCTAGTTCTAGTCTCCCCGACCAGTGGAAACAACCTCTCTGCCTCTATCTTGTCTATCCCTTTCATTATTTTAAATGTTTCTATAAGATCACCCCTCATCCTTCTGAACTCCAACGAGTAAAGACCCAGTCTACTCAATCTATCATCATAAGGTAACCCTCTCATCTCCGGAATCAGCCTAGTGAATCGTCTCTGTACCCCCTCCAAAGCTAGTATATCCTTCCTTAAGTAAGGTGACCAAAACTGCACGCAGTACTCCCTGTGCGGCCTCACCAATACCCTATACAGTTGCAGCAAGACCTCCCTGCTTTTGTACTCCATCCCTCTCGCAATGAAGGCCAACATTCCATTCGCCTTCCTGATTACCTGCTGCACCTGCAAACTAACTTTTTGGGATTCATGCACAAGGACCCCCAGGTCCCTCTGCACCGCAGCATGTTGTAATTTCTCCCCATTCAAATAATATTCCCTTTTACTGTTTTTTTTCCCAAGTTGGATGACCTCACACTTTCCATCTGCCAAACCTTAGCCCATTCGCTTAACCTATCCAAATCTCCTTGCAGCCTCTCTGAGTCCTCTACACAACCCGCTTTCCCACTAATCTTAGTGTCATCTGCAAATTTTGTTGCACTACACTCTGTCCCCTCTTCCAGGTCATCTATGTATATTGTAAACAGTTGTGGTCCCAGTACTGATCCCTGTGGCACATCCACTAACCACTGATTTCCAACCGGAAAAGGACCCATTTATCCCGACTCTCTGCTTTCTGTTCACCAGCCAATTCTCTATCCATGCTAATACATTTCCTCTGACTCCGCGTAACTTTATCTTCTGCAGTAACCTTTTGTGTGGCACCTTATCGAATGCCTTTTGGAAATCTAAATACACCACATCCATCAATACACCTCTATCCACCATGCTTGTTATATCCTCAAAGAATTCCAGTAAATTAGTTAAATATGATTTCCCCTTCATGAATCCATGCTGTGTCTGCTTGATTGCACTATTCCTATCTAGATGTCCTGCTATTTCTTCCTTAATGATCGCTTCAAGCATTTTCCCCACTACAGATGTTAAACTAACCGGCCTATAGTTACCTGCCTTTTGCCTGCCCCCTTTTTTAAACAGAGGCGTTACATTAGCTGCTCTCCAATCCGCTGGTACCTCCCCAGAGTCCAGAAAAATTTTATAGATTATAACGAATGCATCTGCTATAACTTCCGTCATCTCTTTTAATACCCTGGGATGCATTTCATCAGGACCAGGGGACTTGTCTACCTTGAGTCCCATTAGCCTGTCCAGTACTACCCCCCCAGTGATAGTGATCATCTCAAGGTCCTCCCTTCCCACATTCCTATGACCAGCAATTTTTGGCATGGTTTTTTGTGTCTTCCACTGTGAAGACGGAAGCAAAATAATTGTTTAAAGTCTCAGCCATTTCCAAATTTCCCATTATTAAATCCCCCTTCTCATCTTCGAAGGGATCAACATTTACTTTAGTCACTCTTTTCTGTTTTATATATCTGTAAAAGCTTTTACTATCTGTTTTTATGTTTTGCGCAAGTTTACCTTCGTAATCTATCTTCCCTTTCTTTATTGCTTTTTTAGTCATTCTTTGCTGTTGCTTAAAATTTTCCCAATCCTCTAGTTTCCCACTAACCTTGGCCACCTTATACGCATTGGTCTTTGATTTGATACTTTCCTTTATTTCCTTGGTTATCCACGGCTGGTTATCTCTTCTCTTGCCGCCCTTCTTTTTCACTGGAATATATTTTTGTTGCGCATTATGAAAGAGCTCCTTAAAAGTCCTCCACTGTTCCTCAATTGTGCCACCGTTTAGTCTGTGTTCCCAGTCTACTTTAGCCAACTCTGCCCTCATCCCACTGTAGTCCCCTTTGTTTAAGCATAGTACGCTCGTTTCTGACACAACTTCCTCACCCTCAATCTGTATTACAAATTCAACCATATTGTGATCACTCATTCCGAGAGGATCATTTACGAGGAGATCGTTTATTTTTCCTGTCTCGTTACACAGGACCAGATCCAAAATGGCTTGCTCCCTTGTAGGCTCTGTTACATACTATTCTAAGAAACAATCCCGTATGCATTCTATGAATTCTTCCTCCAGGCTACCCCGTACGATTTGATTTGACCAATTTGAGAAGGTGGTGGTGAGCTGCCTTACTGTACTTTGTAGCGGGTTGGTATAACTGAGTGTCTCGCTGGGCCATTTCTGAGGGCAGTTAGGTGTGGGTCAGGAGTCACCTATAGGCCAGACACGGTTAGGACGGCAGATGTTCTTCCCTGAAGGTCATGAGTGAATCCGGTAGTTTCAGGGTCACCATTACTGACACTAGCTTTTTATTCCAGATTTATTTAATGAACTGAATTTAAATTCCCCAGCTGCCGTGGTGGGATTTGAACCCATGGTCATGTCTGTATATTATAGACCAGTTAGCCTAACGTCTGTCGTTGGCAAAATGCTGGAGTCCATTATTAAGGAAGCAGTAGCAGGACATTTGGAAAAGCATAATTCAAGCAAGCAGAGTCAGCATGGTTTTATGAAAGGGAAATCATGTTTGGCAAATTTTCTGGAGTTCTTTGAGGATGCAACGAGCAGGGTGGATAAGGGGGAACCAGCGGATGTGGTGTATTTGGATTTCCAGAAGGCATTTGACAAGGTGCCACATAAAAGGTTACTGCACAAGATAAAAGTTCATGGGGTTGGGGGTAATATATTAGCATGCATAGAGGATTGGCTAACTAACAGAAAACAGGGAATCAGGATAAATGGGTCATTTTCCGGTTGGCAAACAGTAACTAGTGGGGTGCCGCAGGGATCGGTGCTGGGTCCTCAACTATTTACAATCTATATTAATGATTTGGATGAAGGGACTGAAGGGACCGAGTGTAATGTAGCCAAGTTTGCTGATGATACAAAGATGGGTGGGAAAGCAAATTGTGAGGAGGACACAAAAATCTACAAAGGGATATAGACAGGCTAAGTGAATGGGCAAAACTTTGGCAGATGGAGTATAATGTGGGAAAATATGAGGTTATCCACTTTGGCAGAAAAAATAGAAACACACATTATAATTTAAATGGAGAAAAATTGCAAAGTGCTGCAGTACAGAGGGACCTGGAAGTTCTTGTACATGAAACACACAAAGTTAGTATGCAGGTACAGCAAGTGATCAGGAAGGCAAATGGAATGTTGGCCTTTATTGCAAGGGAGATAGAGTATAAAAGCTGAGAAGTCCTGCTACAACTGTACAGGGTATTGGTGAGGCCACACCTGGAGTACTGCGTGCAGTTTTGGTCTCCGTATTTAAGGAAGGATATACTTGCATTGGAGGCTGTTCAGAGAAGGTTCATTAGGTTGATTCCGGAGATGAGGAGGTTGACACGAAGATAGGTTGAGGAGGTTGGGCATATACTCATTGGATTACAGAAGAATGAGAGGTGATCTTATAGAAATATATAAGATAATGAGGGAGCTTGACAAGGTGGATGCAGAGAGGATATTTTCACTCATAAGGGAAATTAAAACTAGGGGGCATAGTCTCAGAATAAGGGGCCGCCCATTTAAAACTGAGATGAGGAGGAATTTCTTCTCTCAGAGGGTTGTAAATCTGTGGAATTCTCTGCCCCGACCCCTGCTCCTATTTCTTAGGTTTCCTTGGTTTTCTAAACCAATATGTCGAGGAACCAACTATAGGGCTGGCCATCCTAGACTGGGTGATATGTAATGAGAAAGGACTAATTAGCAATCTTGTTGTGCGAGGCCCCTTGGGGAAGAGTGACCATAATATGGTAAAAATTCTTTATTAAGATGGAGAGTGACACAGTTAATTCAGAGACTAGGGTCCTGAACTTAACGAAAGGTAACTTCGATGATATGAGGCGTGAATTGGCTAGAATAGACTGGCGAATGATACTTAAAGGGTTGACGGTGGATAGGCAATGGCAAACATTTAAAGATCACATGGATGAACTTCAACAATTGTACATCCCTGTCTGGAGTAAAAATAAAACGGGGAAGGTGGCTTAACCGTGGCTAACAAGGGAAATTAAGGATAGTGTTAAATCCAAGGAAGAGGCATATAAATTGGCCAGAAAAAGCAGCAAACCTGAGGACTGGGAGAAATTTAGAATTCAGCAGAGGAGGACAAAGGGTTTAATTAGGAGGGGGAAAATAGTATGAGAGGAAGCTTACTGGCAACATAAAAAACTGACTGCAAAACTTCTATAGATATGCGAAGAGAAAAAGATTAGTGAAGACAAACGTAGGTCCCTTGCAGTCAGATTCAGGTGAATTTATAATGGGGAACAAAGAAATGGCAGACCAGTTGAACAAATACTTTGGTTCTGTCTTCACGAAGGAAGACACAAATAACCTTCCAGAAATACTAGGGGACCGAGGATCGAGTGAGAAGGAGGAACTGAAGGAAATCCTTATTAGGCGGGAAATTGTGTTAGGGAAATTGATGGGATTGAAGGCCGATAAATCCCCGGGGCCTGATAGTCTGCATCCCAGAGTACTTAAGGAAGTGGCCCTAGAAATAGTGGATGCATTGGTGATCATTTTCCAACAGTCTATCGACTCTGGATCAGTTCCTATGGACTGGAGGGTAGCTAATGTAACACCACTTTTTATAAAAGGAGGGAGAGAGAAAACGGGTAATTATAGACTGGTTAGCCTGACATCAGTAGTGGGGAAAATGTTGGAATCAATTATTAAAGATGAAATAGCAGCGCATTTGGAAAGCAGTGACAGGATCGGTCCAAGTCTGCATGGATTTATGAAAAGGAAATCATGCTTGACAAATCTTCTAGAATTTTTTGAGGATGTAACTAGTAGAGTGACAAGGGAGAACCAGTGGATGTGGTGTATTTGGACTTTCAAAAGGCTTTTGACAAGGTCCCACACAAGAGATTGGTGTGCAAAATTAAAGCACATAGTATTGGGGGTAATGTACTGACATGGATAGAGAACTGGTTGGCAGACAGGAAGCAGAGAGTGGGGATAAACGGGTCCTTTTCAGAATGGCAGGCAGTGACTAGTGGGATGCCGCAGGGCTCAGTGCTGGGACCCCAGCTATTTACAATATCATCAATGATTTAGATGAAGGAATTAGTGTAATATCTCCAATTTTGCAGATGACACTAAGCTGAGTGGCAGTGTGAGCTGTGAGGAGGATGCTAAGAGGCTGCAGGGTGACTTGGACAGGTTAGGTGAGTGGGCAAATGCATGGCAGATGCAGTATAATGTGGCTAAATGTGAGGTTATCCACTTTGGGGGCAAAAACATGAAGGCAGAATATTATCTGAATGGTGACAGATTAGGAAAAGGGGAGGTGCAACGAGACCTTGGTGTCATGGTACATCAGTCCTTGAAAGTTGGCATGCAGGTACAGCAGGCGGTGAAGAAGGCAAATGGCATGTTGGCCTTCATAGCTAGGGGATTTGAGTATAGGAGCAGGGAGGTGTTACTGCAGCTGTACAGCTGTACAGGCCTCACCTGGAATATTGTGTTCAGTTTTGGTCTCCTAATCTGAGGAAGGACGTTCTTGCTATTGAGGGAGTGCAGCGAAGGTTCACCAGACTGATTCCCGGGATGGCAGGACTGACATATGAGGAGAGACTGGATCGACTGGGCCTGTATTCACTGGAGTTTAGAAGGATGAGAGGGGTTCTCATACAAACATATAAAATTCTGACGGGACTGGACAGGTTAGATGCAGGAAGAATGTTCCCGATGTTGGGGAAGTCCAGAACCAGGGGACACAGTCTAAGGATAAGGGGTAAGCCATTTAGGACTTAGATGAGGAAAAACTTCTTCACTCAGAGAGTTGTTAACCTGTGGAATCCCCTGCCGCAGAGAGTTGTTGAGGCCAGTTCATTGGATATATTCAAGAGGGAGTTAGATATGGCCATTATGGCTAAACAGATCAAGGGGTATGGAGAGAAAGCAGGAAAGGGGTACTGAGGTGAATGATCAGCCATGATCTTATTGAATGGTGGTGCAGGCTCGAAGGGCCGAATGGCCTACTCCTGCACCTATTTTCTATGTTTCTATGATTACTGGTCCAGTAACATAACCACTATAAGAAATAGGAGCAGGAGTCGGCCATTTGGCCCCTCGAGCTTGCTCCGCCATTTAATAAGATCATGGCTGACCTGATCATGGACCCAGCTCCACTTCCCTGCCCGCTCCCCATAACCCTCGACTCCCTTATTGCTCAAAAATCTGTCTATCTCCGCCTTAAATATATTCAATGTCCCAGCCTCCACAGCTCTCTGGGGCAGAGAATTCCACAGATTTACAACCCTCAGAGAGAAGAAATTCCTCCTCATCTCAGTTTTAAATGGGCGGCCCCTTATTCTGAGACTATGTACCCTAGTTTTAGTTTTCCCTATGAGTGGAAATATCCTCTCTGATCCACCTTGTGAAGCCCCCTCATTATCTTACATATTTCGATAAGATCACCTCTCATTCTTCTGAACTCCAATGAGTAGAGGCCCAACCTACTCAACCTACCTTGATAAGTCAACCTCCTCATCTCCGGAATCAACCTCGTGAACCTTCTCTGAACAGCCTCCAATGCAAGAATATCCTTCCTTAAATACGGAGACCAAAACTGTACGCAGTACTCCAGGTGTGGCCTCACCAATGCCCTGTACAGTTGTAGCAGGACTTCTCTGTTTTATACCCTATACCGCTTGCAATAAAGGCCATTTTGCTTCCGTTTTGACTGTGTCTGGAAAGGTCGGGATGGGTGTGGGAGGTTGCATAAGAACATAAGAAATAGGAGCAGGAGTCGGCCATACGGCCCCTCGAACCTGCTCCGCCAATCAATACGATCATGGCTGATATGATCATGGACTCAGTTCCACTTCCCCGCCCGTTCCCCATAACCCCTTATCGCCTTATCATTTAAGAAACCGTCTATTTCATTCTTAAATTTATTCAATGTCCCAGCTTCCACAGCTCTCTGAGGCAGCGAATTCCACAGATTAACAACCCTCCAAGAGAAGAAATTTCTCCTCATCTCAGTTTTAAATGGGCGGCCCCTTATTCTAAGATCATGCCCCCTAGTTCTAGTCTCCCCCATCAGTGGAAACATCCTCTCTGCATCCACCTTGTGAAGCCCCCTCATAATCTTATACGTTTCAATAAGATCACCTCTCATTCTTCTGAATTCCAATGAGTAGAGACCCAACCTCCTCAACCTTTCCTCATAAGTCAACCCCCTCATCTCCGGAATCAACCGAGTGAACCTTCTCTGAACTGCCTCCAAAGCAAGTATATCCTTTTGTAAATGTGGAAACCAAAACTGCATGCAGTATTCCAGGTGTGGCCTCACCAATACCCTGTATAACTGTAGCAAGACTTCCCTGCTTTTATACTCCATCCCCTTTGCAATAAAGGCCAAAATACCATTGGCCTTCCTGATCATTTGCTGTACCTGCATACTATCCTTTTGTGTTTCATGCACAAGTACCCCCAGGTCCCGCTGTACTGCGGCACTTTGCAATCTTTCTCCATTTAAATAATAACTTGCTCTTTGATTTTTTTTCTGCCAAAGTGCATGACCTCACACTTTCCAACATTATACTCCATCTGCCAAATTTTTGCCCACTCACTTAGCCTGTCTATGTCCTTTTGCAGATTTTTTGTGTCCTCCTCACACATTACTTTTCCTCCCATCTTTGTATCGTCAGCAAATTTGGCTACATTACACTCGGTCCCTTCTTCCAAGTCGTTTATATAAATTGTAAATAGTTGGTGTTCCAGCACTGATCCCTGCGGCACCCCACGAGTTACTGTTTGCCAACCAGAAAATGACACATTTATCGTGACCCTCTGTTTTTTGTTAGTTAGCTAATCCTTTATCCATGCTAATATATTACCCCCAACCCCGTGAACTTTTATCTTGTGCAGTAACCTTTTACGTGGAACCTTATCAAATGCCTTCTGGAAGTCCAAATACACCACATCCACTGGTTCCCCTTTATCCATCCTGTTCGTTACATCCTCAAAGAACTCCAACAAATTTGTCAAACATGACTTCCCCTTCATAAATCCATGCTGACTCTGCCTGACCGAATTTTGCTTTTCCAAATGTCCTGCTTCTTTAATAATGGACTCCAGTATTTTCCCAACCACAAATGTTAGACTAACTGGTCTATAGTTTCCTGCTTTTTGTCTGCCTCCTTTTTTAAATAGGGGCGTTACATTTGCAGTTTTCCAATCTGCTGGGACCGCCCCAGAATCCAGGGAATTTTGGTAAATTACAACCAATGCATCCACTATCCCTGCCGCTACTTCTCTTAAGACCCTAGGATGCAAGCCATCAGGTCCAGGGGAATTATCTGCCTTTAGTCCCATTATCTTACTGAGTACCACCTTCTTAGTGATTGTGATTGTGTTAAGTTCCTCCCCACCTATAGCCCCTTGACTATCCACTGTTGGAATATTGTTAGTGTCCTCTCCCGTAAAGACTGATACAAAATATTTGTTCAGAGTTTCTGCCATCTCCATGTTCCCCATTACTCATTCCCCGGTCTCGTCCTCTAAGGGACCAACATTTAAGTTAGCCACTCTTTTCCTTTTTATATACCTATAGAAACTCTTGCTATCTGTTTTTATATTTTGTGCTAGTTTACTTTCATAGTCTACCTTCCCTTTCTTATTCATTTTTTTTAGTCGTTCTTTGCTGGCTTTTAAAAGCTTCCCAGTCTTCTGTCCTCCCACTAGTTTTGGCCACTTTGTATGCCCTTGTTTTTAATTGGATACCGTCCTTTATTTCTTCAGTTAGCCACGGATGGCTATCTTTTCTCTTACACCCTTTCCTCCTCACTGGAATATAGTTTTCTTGAGAGTTGTGAAATATCTCCTTAAATGTACACCACTGTTCATCAACCATCCTACACTTTAATCTATTTTCCCAGTCCACTTTACCCAACTCTGCCCTCATACCTTCATAGTCTCCTTTATTTAAGCTTAGTACGCTGGTTAGAGATCCAACTTTCTCACCCTCCATCTGAATTTGAAATTCAATCATGCTATGATCACTCTTTCCGAGGGGATCCTTTACTCGGATATTGTTGGTTGTTGGGTTAGTGAAGTAGGTTCCCCCGATGATGCCCCGTTCCCACCTGGTGGAGGGGGGAAACCCGCGGAGGGTGTCGGAGCGGCCCCCGGGACATTCCTACTCCCGCGTCACGTGCGCCAGTTCCCCATGGGCTCACTGTGCGTGGCTGCCTTCAAACAGCAGATGCTGCAGCAGCTCAGGGAGCTGTAATCCGCTCACAGAGCCAGCAGCTGCGATAAGGTCAGAGGCCGATGGTTTCCTGTTGAGGTCTGAGCGCACACTGAGGCAGAGACAACCCGACAGATAGGGGAGGCTGAGAGGCTGCGGTTAGAGAGAGAGAGAAATACACACAGAGAGCACCAGCAAGAATATAAAAGCAGAGACAAAAAAAGAAAGACTTGCATTGATATAGCGCCTTTCATGACCACTGGACGCTCCAAAGCACTTTACAGCCAATGAAGTACTTTTTGGAATGTAGTCATTGTTGTAATATGGGAAAGAGTCAGACTGAACACTGTGAGCTTAAAGTAAAGTGTGACCTTAGTCTTTTATTGCAGGTCTCCAGAGTGCCTCTCCAACCTGTGAAGCCTCCTTAAATACCTGTGCTCCCAAGGGATTATGGGATCCCTTGGGACTCCAGGGGAAGAGCCCTCTTGTGGCTGTACAGAGTAAATACAAGTCCACATATATAACAACACTCCCCCCCCCCCCCCCAAAGTCAATAGTGTAACTGTTTACAATGTGAGTCGATCTGGGGCCCTTCTTGCCCTGGTTGATGTCTCAGTGTGAAAGCTGGTGTTTTTGAATCATTTGTTGGGCCCTCGCTGAGCTGCTGTGCAGCTGGCCTTGCTGGGCTGCCTGGTGTGTTGGGTCCTGCAGGGCTGCTGTGGATGATGGGTTCTGCTTCGTGGTCAACTGTGGTGTCGGTTGCCACTGGTGTGTATGTTGGGGGGTCAAAAAAGGTAGGGTCCAAGGTGGGTTGCTCAGGATAGCCCGTGAATCTGAGTTTGATTTGGTCCAAGTGTTTCCGGTGAATGAGTCCATTTGAAAGTTTGACCCGAAACACCCTGCTCCCCTCTTTGGCCACGACAGGGCCGGGAAGCCACTTGGACCTTGTCCATAATTTAATACAAATACAGGATCATTGATTTCAATCCCGCCTGACACATTTGCGCTATCATGGTATGCACTTTGTTGAAGCCGCCTGCTCTCTACCTGTTCAGGTAGATCAGGGTGAACTAACGAGAGCCTTGTCTTAAGTGCTCTTTTCATGAGCAGTTCAGCAGGTGGGATCCCAGTGAGCGAGTGGGGTCTCGTGAGGTAGCTAAGCAGGACTCAGGATAGGCGAGTCTGCAGTGAGCCTTCAGTTACCCTCTTCAAGCCTTGCTTGATGGTTTGCACTGCTCTCTCTGCCTGACCATTGGATGCTGGTTTAAACGGGGCAGATGTGACATGTTTGATTCCGTTGCGGGTCATGAATTCTTTGAACTCAGCACTGGTAAAACACGGCCCGTTGTCGCTCACCAGGACATCGGGTAAGCCGTGTGTGGCAAACATGGCCCGCAGGTTTCCAGTAGTGGCAACGGACGTGCTAGCCGACATTATCTCACATTCAATCCACTTGGAGTACGCGTCTACAACCACGAGGAACATTTTACTCAGGAACGGGCCTGCATAGTTGATATGTAACCTAGACCATGGTTTGGAGGGCTAAGACCATAAACTTAGCGGCGTCTCCCTGGGTACATTGCTTAAATGCGAGCATGTATTACATCTGTGAACATGGTCTCTAAGTCCGCATCGATACCAGGCCACCACACGTGGGATCTGGCTATCGCTTTCATCATTACGATGCCTGAGTGGGTACTGTGGAGGTCATTGATGAAGGTGTCTCTGCCCTTCTTGGGGACCACTACTCGATTGCCCCACAGAAGGCAGTCTGCCTGTATAGACATTTCATCTTTGCACCGCTGGAACGGCTTTATCTCTTCCTGCATTTCCACTGGGACATTGGACCAGCTCCCGTGAAGCACACAGCTTTTGACTAGAGATAATAAGGGGTCCTGGCTTGTCCAGGTTCTGATCTGCCGGGCAGTGACGGGTGATTGCTCACTCTCAAATGCTTCCATAACCATGGCTAGATCTGCGGGCTGCGCCATTTCCACCCCCGTGGTGGGCAATGGCAGACTACTGAGAGCATCGGCGCAGTTTTCTGTGCCTGGCCTGTGGCGGATGGTGTAGTTGTATATGGACAATGTGAGCGCCTATCTCTGGATGCTGGCCAATGCGTTGGTATTTATCCCTTTACTCTTGAAAAGCAGGGAGATTCGTGGCTTATGGTCAGTTTCCAATTTGAATTTTAGCCCAAACAGGTATTGATGCATTTTCTTTACCCCACAGGCACACGCTAACGCTTTTTTTTCAATCATGCTGTAGGGTCTCTCGGCCTTAGACAGACTCCTGGATGCATAAGCAACCAGTTGCAGTTTCCCGAAATCATTAGCTTGTTGCAATAAACAC
The DNA here is from genome assembly GCF_044704955.1 of Pristiophorus japonicus. NCBI lineage: Eukaryota > Metazoa > Chordata > Chondrichthyes > Pristiophoridae > Pristiophorus > Pristiophorus japonicus. The sequence continues at coordinate 996,374 of NC_091994.1, forward strand.
CCGACGCCATCTGACAACGCATCACATGCTAGTACCAAACGCTTACATGGATCATACAACACAAGCAATTTGTTTGACCATAACAGTTCTCTCGCTTTTACAAAGGCATTTTCTTGGCTTTTGCCCCAAACCCATTCGTCCCCTTTTCGTAGTAAGACATGTAGTGATTCTAACAGTGTGCTGAGACCCGGTAAGAAGTTACCAAAGTAGTTCAGGAGTCCCAGAAACGACCGCAGCTCCATCACGTTCTGTGGCCTAGGTGCGTTCCTGATTGCCTCCGTCTTCACGTTGGTGGGCCTGATGCCGTCCGCCGCAATCCTCCTTCCCAGGAACTCCACTTCAGGTGCCAGGAAAAAGCACTTCGAGCGTTTTAACCTGAGCCCCACACGGTTGAGTCAACTAAGAACCTCCTCCAGGTTCTGCAGGTGCTTGACTGTGTTCCAAGTTGTAACCAAGATGTCGTCCTGGAAGACCACGGTGTGCAGGACCGATTTCAGTAAACGTTCCATGTTTCTCTGGAATATCGCCGCCGCTGATTGGATTCCAAACGGGCATCTGTTATAAACAAATAGACCTTTGCGCGTGTTGATGGAGGTGAGGGCCTTCGATGATTCCTCCAGTTCCTGCGACATGTAGGCTGAAGTCAGATCCAGCTTCGTGAATGTCTTTCCTCCCGCCAGCGTTGCAAAGAGGTCGTCGGCCTTTGGTAGTGGGTATTGGTCCTGCAGGGAGAAACGATTGATAGTTATTTTGTAATCGCCACAGATTCTGACAGTGCCGTCTCCCTTGAGGACTGGGACAATATGACTGACCATCTCGCTGAACTCGATCGGTGAAATGATGCCCTCTCTTTGCAGCCGATCTAGCTCGATCCCTACCCTTTCTCTCATCATGTACGGTACTGCTCTCGCCTTGTGATGGATGGGTCGCGCCCCCGGAATTAGGTGGATCTGCACTTTTGCTCCTTGGAATTTCCCGATGTCTGGTTCGAACAGCGAAGGGAACTTGTTTAAGACCTGGGCACACGAAGTGTCGTCAGCGGGCGATAGCGCTCGGTCATCGTCCCAGTTCCAGCGTATCTTTCCCAGCCAGCTCCTGCCGAGCAGCGTGGAACCATCGCCCGGTACCACCCAGAGTGGTAGCTTGTGCACCGCTCCATCGTAGGAGACCTTTACGGTAGCCGATTACAGGAATCAGTTCTTTCGTGTAAATTCTTAGTTTCGTGCAAACTGGAGTTAAGACTGGCCTTGAGGCCTTGTTACACCACAACCTTTCGAAAGTCTTTTTGCCCAGGATGGACTGGCTCGTGCCTGTGTCCAGCTCAATTGACACCGGGAATCCATTTAGTTTAACATTCAGCATTATCGGGGGACAATTCATGGTGAATGTGTGCACCCCATGTACCTCTGCCTCCTCGATCCGAGGCTCTGGTTCGTCGTGATCCTCCATAGATCTGTCCTCCTCTGCAACATGGTGGTTTTCAGGTTTAACAGGCTTTACAGCTCACCTGCACACTCGCTGGAGGTGTCCCATTGTTCCACAGCCCTTGCAAACGTACTCTTTGAATCGGCATGAATGGAAACGATGATCACCCCCGCAGCGCCAACAAGGTGTTAATGGCCTTGCATTCATCACCCTTGATGGTGGACTCTGAGTCATCTGCGGATGTGTAGCTGCAAGCATGTGTGACCTGCCCTGTACGTTATGATTCGAAAACAACATCAATTTGTTCACAGTACTTGTAGCAGCACTTGTGTGCTGAGAGATTTGCTTCGTATTGTCACTGGTGGCAATGAACACCTGGGCTATCGCTATGGCCTTACTCAAGGTTGGGGTCTCTACAGTCAAAAGTTTGCAAAGTATGGTTTTGTGGCCAATGCCAAGTACGAAAAAGTCTCTGAGCATGTGCCCAGGATGCCTACTGTTCTCCGCATCTTTGGATTCGCGATATGTATCTCGTCGCCAATTGTTGTGCATGGAGAAAGAGTCAGACTGAACACTGTGAGCTCAAAGTAAAGTGTGACCGTAGTCTTTTATTGCAGGTCTCCACAGTGCCTCTCCAGCCTGTGAGGCCTCCTTAAATACCTATGCTCCCAAGGGATTATGGGATTCCTTGGGACTCAAGGGGATGAGCTCTCTGGTGGCTGTACAGAGCAAATACAAGTCCACATATATAACAGGAAACGCTGCGGCCAATTTGCACACAGCAAGCTCCCACACACAGCAATATATCATCATCATCATAGGACGTCCCTCGAAATCGAGGAAGACTTGCTTCCACTCTAAAAGTGAGTTCTTAGACGTAGGTGTACAGTAATATAATAATGGCCAGGTCATCTGCTTTGCTATGATTGGTTGAGGGACAAATATTGGCCCAGGACACTGAGGATAACTCCCCTGTTCTTCATCGAAATAGTGGCCATGGGATCTTTTACATCCACTGCAGAGAGCAGACGGGGCCTTGGTTGAACGTCTCATCCGAAAGACGGCACCCTCCCTCAGTACTGCCCCTCCGACAGTGCAGCGTTCCCTCAGTACGGCCCCTCCGACAGTGCGGCACTCCCTCAGTACTGCCCCTCCGACAGTGCGGCACTCCCTCAGTACTGCCCCTCCGACAGTGCGGCACTCCCTCAGTACTGCCACTCCGACAGTGCAGCACGCCCTCAGCACTGCCCCTCCGACAGTGCGGCACTCCCTCAGTATTGCCCCTCCGACAGTGCGGCACTCACTCAGTATTGCCCCTCCGACAGTGCGGCACTCCCTCAGTATTGCCCCTCCGACAGTGCGGCACTCCATCAGTATTGCCCCTCCGACAGTGCTGCACTCCCTCAGTATTGCCCCTCCGACAGTGCGGCACTCCCTCAGTATTGCCCCTCCGACAGTGCGGCACTCCCTCAGTATTGTCCCTCCGACAGTGCGGCACTCCCTCAGTACTGCCCCTCCGACAGTGCGGCACTCCCTCAGTACTACCCCTCCCGACAGTGCGGCACTCCCTCAGTACTGCCCCTCCGACAGTGCGGCACTCCCTCAGTACTGCCTCTCCGACAGTGCGGCACTCCCTCAGTACTGCCCCTCTGACAGTGCGGCGCTCCCTCAGTACTGCCCCTCCGACAGTGCAGCACTCCCTCAGTATTGCCCCTCCGACAGTGCGTCACTCCCTCAGTACTGCCCCTCCGACAGTGCGGCACTCCCTCAGTACTGCCCCTCCGACAGTGCGGCACTCCCTCAGTACTGCCCCTCCGACAGTGCGGTACTCCCTCAGTACTGCCCCTCCCGACAGTGCGGCACTCCCTCAGTATTGCCCCTCCGACAGTGCGGCACTCCCTCAGTATTGCCCTTCCGACAGTGCGGCACTCCCTCAGTACTGCCCCTCCGACAGTGCAGCACTCCCTCAGTACTGCCCCTCCGACAGTGCGGCACTCCCTCAGTACTGCCCCTCCGACAGTGCGGCACTCCCTCAGTACTGCCCCTCCGACAGTGCGGCACTCCCTCAGTACTGCCCCTCCGACAGTGCGGCACTCCCTCAGTACTGCCCCTCCGACAGTGTGGCACTCCCTCAGTACTGCCCCTCCGACAGTGCGGCACTCCCTCAGTACTGCCCCTCCGACAGTGCGGCACTCCCTCAGTACTGCCCCTCCGACAGTGCGGCACTCCCTCAGTACTTCACTGGGAGTGTCAGCCGAGATAATTTGTGCGCAAGTCCCTTGGAGTGGGGTTTGTATCCACAACCTTCTGACTGAGTGTGTTACCCACTGAGCCACAGCTGACAAGTGTGAGAGAGAGAGAGACAGAGGGAAAGGAAGACACAGATGGAGGAACAGAGAGCATGAGGAAGAATATAAAAGCAGAGAGTGAGAGACAAATTGAGAGAGTGTGACACAGAGCAAGAGAGGGCTGTGGTTGCTGAATCGTTGAGTGTCGATAGATTTTTGGGCTGTGAGGGAATCGAGGGATATGGGGATCGGGCGGGAAAGTGGAGTTGAGGTCGATGATCAGCCGTGATCGTATTGAATGGCGGAGCAGGCTCGAGGGGCCGAATGGCCGACTCCTGCTCCTATTTCTTATGTTCTACCCAATCAAATCCTTTTACCATCTTAAACACCTTGATCAGATCACCCCCTCGACCTTCTAATCTCGAGGGAGTACAAACCAGGTCTATGCAAGCTGTCCTTGTAATTTAACCCTCGGGTGACTCTGTGCTGCACCCCCTCCTCGGCCACTGTACCCCCCCCCCCTTCCCCCGCTGAAGGTTGGGGCCCAGGACTGAACGCAGTTACTCCAAACAGGGTCTGAGCAGACTCAATCAATTTCCTCACTTTGACATTCGGAGCGCCTGGCAGAAATCAGGTCGTGTCTCGACCCGCCTGCGGCCTTCGTGACACTTTGTTTTAATTAAACAGTTGGATTATTTACGTAGCAGTGTCACCCAGTGGCTCAGTGGGCAGCACTCTCACCTCTGAGTCAGAAGGTTGTGGGTTCAAGTCCAGCTCTGGAGACTTAAGCACAAAAATCCCAGTGCAGTGCTTTCAGATGAGACATTAAACCGAGGCCCCGTCTGCTCTCTCAGGTGGATGTAAAAGATCCCATGGCCCTATTTTGAAGAAGAGCAGGGGAGTTCTCCCCTGGGGCCAATATTTATCCCTCAATCAACATCACTAAAACAGATTATCTGGTCATTATCACATTGCTGTGTGTGGGAGCTTGCTGTGCGCAAATTGGCTGCTGCGTTTCCCACATTACAACAGTGACCACACTTCAAAAGTACTTCATTGGCTGTAAAGTGCTTTGGGACATCCTGAGGTTGTGAAAAGTTGCTATATAAATGCAAATTTCATTTCACTCTGTGTCTAACTTACCTTGATCCTAATACCTGCAATGGGAAAGTGAACTATCGCACAGACTGAAGTATGAGCAAATTATCACCTCCGCTCTCTAATTGTGTCTGCATTTCCCTCAGTGTCTCTATGTCTCTCTGTTGGTAACTATTTCTATATGTGAGTGTGCACTCCTCTTTCCGATCTCTCTCTCTCTGTGTCTATTTTCTGTTCATTTATTTTTCTCTGTCGCTGTCTTTCTCTCAGTCTGTCTCTCACTCGTTCTATTTCTCATTCTCTGTCTATGTCTGTTCCCCCTCCCTTTTCTCTGTCTCTGATTATCTGGCTATTCCACGCTCTCTCTGTTTCTCTGCCTCTCTCTCTACCTGCCTCTCTCTCGTTCTGTCTCTCACCCTCTTTCTCTGGCTCTCTTTCTTTTTCTCTCTCCTTTCTTTATGTCTCTTTACTCTCTTTCTGTTTGTCCCTCTCACTCTCTGCCGTTGTATTCTTTCTCGTACTCTCTGTTTCAATGTCCAGTGAAATGTATGCACGTGTGAGGATGCTCACAGGTCACGTTCACCTTGCGTGCAGAAAGTCCCTGCTTCGAGCACGGGAGGGAGCGTTATTTTAAAACGCGGCATCCATCGGTACGCTCGCGGCCTTCCGCGAGAGGTGGGCGCCGGAGGGACTGGAGTGCATCATCACCCCCGGCAACCACATTTTAATTTGATTTTAATCTCTAAAGTTTAATTTGTTTAAGTTGTCGGTTTTAGTGCCCCCCCCCCCCCGCTTTTAGCCAGGAGGCACTTGTATAATTCGTATTTTGATGCCCTCAAAAAAAAACAAGGGGGTACTTGTTTGAAAGTGTTTGGAGTGTCCCCCCTTTAATCAGGGGGCACTTGATTCAATTGTTTCCTACAAAATAGTTGTAGAGCTGTTGCATTGTGAGGGGCTTAGCCAGTCACGTGATGGTCACAAGACTCAATAAAACCCCAGCCAGTTGGATTCGGGATATCCACGATGGGGCCGGTAATGTGTCGTGTGATTGTTAAACCATTGTTAATAAAGCAACTAGTTCTTTATAGCAATGTGTGGCTGTGAATTCTTAAGTAAAGAGCCCGTGAAGCAAATACATTACACCCAGAGCCCTGCTCCGACCCCGTGTGCAGTAACTGCGTCCAGTCCTGGGCCTGCCCCTCAGGGACGGTATATCAGCCTCGGGGTGGGAGTGGGGCAGATTCATCAGGATGGTACCCGGGCTAAAAGGTTACATTATGAGGACAGGTTACACAGACTGGGCCTGTGGTCCCTCGGGTAGCGAGGATTACGGGATGATCTGATCGAGGTGTTTATGATTAAAGGAGTTGATGGGGTAGATCGAGAGAAACTATTCCCTCGGGTGGGGGGAGTCCAGAACAAGGGGCAGGACCTTAAAATTAGAGCCAGGCCGTTCAGGGTGTTGTCAGGGAGCACTTCTTCACACAAAGGGCCGTGGGAATCGGGAACTCTCTCCCCCAAAAAGCTGTAGAGGCCGGGAGTCAATTGAACATTTCAAAGCTGACTATGATAGGTTTGTGTTGGGGAAGGGTATGAAGGGTTACAGAACCAAGGCGGGTAGGTGGAGTTAAGATACAGATCAGCACGATCTCATTGACTGGGGGAACAGGCTCGAGGGGCTGAATGGCCGACTCCTGCCCCTAGGCAGGGTAGTGGAGACAAATGGAAGTCTAGGGCTTGCTAAGTGTTGTACTGGGAGGGTTGGGGTACCGGAGAGATGAACTTTCATGGGTCTTTTTTTTCCATCCATGACAGTTGTTATGTTCGACTCACTTCAGAAACCACACGGTTTATTTTTGACCGAGCAGGTTTTGAGTTGTGTGCTTCTCTTCCAATTCTTTCTGTCAGAGACACGACAGAACAAGAAAAAGCAGAAGTAGGTGAGAATCACATCTCATCTCTGGCGAAAGGGGAGGCGTGAACAGGATGCCCGAGAGTTCGAGCCCGGGACGCTCGTCCAGCTGGTCCACACTGTCCCGAGTATGGCCCCCGACTCCCTCCCCGTCTATTTAAAGTCAATGCAGTGTGTACATCTACAGGATGCACTGCAGCAACTCGCCAAGGCTTCTTCGGCAGCACCTCCCAAACCCGCGACCTCTACCGCCCATTCCAATGCACTCCTGGCCGGCCTCCCACATTCTACCCTACGGAGACTAGAGGTGATCCAAAACTGCCCGTGTCCTAACTCGCACCGAGTCCCGCTCACCCATCACCCCCTGTGCTCACTGACCTACATTGGCTCCCGGTTAAGCAAAGCATCAATTTCAGAATTCTCATCCTTGTTTACAAATCCCTCCATGGCCCTCGCCCCTCCCTATCTCTGTAACCTCCTCCAGCCTCACAACCCCCCGAGATGTCTGCACTCCTCTAACTCTGCCCTCCTGAGCATCCCTGATTATAATCGCTCCACCATCGGTGGCCGTGCCTTCTGTTGCCTGGGCCCCAAGCTCTGGAACTCCCTCCCTAAACCTCTCCACCTCTCTACCTCTCTTTCCTCCTTCAAGATGCTCCTTAAAACCGACCTCTTTGACCAAGCTTTTAGTCACCTGTCCTAATTTCTCCTTATGCGGCTCAGTATGAAATTTTTTGTCTCATAATACTCCTGTGAAGCATCTTGGGACGTTTTGCTATGTTAAAGGCACTATATAAATACAAGTTGTTGTTGTTGTAGAAGGACAAGGGCAGCAGGTGCATGGGAACACCACCACCTCCACGTTCCCCTCCCAGTCACACACCATCCTGACTTGGAAATATATCGGCCGTTCCTTCATCGTCGCTGGGTCACAATCCTGGAACTCCCTCCCTAACAGCACTGTGGGAGCACCTTCACCACACGGACTGCAGCGGTTCAAGAAGGCGGCTCACCACCACCTTCTCAAGGGGCAATTAGGGATGGGCAATAAATGCCGGCCTTGGCAGTAACGCCCACATCCCAGGAACAAATTTTTAAAAATCCTGCTGGTGGACCTCCGCTGGAGTTGCTCGTGGGCAGTCTGGGACCTGGAACAAAAGTTGCGATTGCTCTGCTGCTCAGCTGGCCTATTCCTTTAACCCCACTGCTCAGCTTGCCTGTGCCTTTAAGCCCGCTGCTCAGCTGGCCTGTGCCTTTAAGCCCGCTGCTCAGCTGGCCTATGCCTTTAACCCCACTACTCAGCTGGCCTGTGCCTTTAAGCCCGCTGCTCAGCTGGCCTGTGCCTTTAACCCCACTGCTCAGCTGGCCTGTGCCTTTAATCCCGCTGCTCAACTGGCCTGTGCCTTTAAGCCCGCTGCTCAGCTGGCCTATGCCTTTAACCCCACTGCTCAGCTGGCCTGTGCCTTTAAGCCCGCTGCTCAGCTGGCCTGTGCCTTTAAGCCCGCTGCTCAGCTGGCCTGTGCCTTTAAGCCCACTGCTCAGCTGGCCTGTGCCTTTAAGCCATCTGCTCAATAGGCACCTGCCATGGTAAACTAGAGGCTAATGGCTGCGGCTGCGGGATGTTTTTGTGGCCGAGCAGCTGCTGTAAATCCCTGGCTCTTGGCCTTATCGAGAGCGCGAGCTCCGGCTATCCCAAGTTCATCAAAAAACAAATTCCTGACATGTGCAAATTTCAGAAGGAGTCATGAAATAGCGATGAGGATACGGCCCACTGCCCGGCCCAGGGGCATTGACCAATAGCGATGAGGAGAGGGCCCACTGCCCGGCCCAGGACCATTGACCAATAGCGATGAGGATACGGCCCACTGCCCGGCCCAGGGGCATTGACCAATAGCGATGAGGAGAGGGCCCACTGCCCGGCCCAGGGGCATTGACCAATAGCGATGAGGAAACATAGAAACATAGAAAATAGGTGCAGGAGTAGGCCATTTGGCCCTTCTAGCCTGCACCGCCATTCAATGAGTTCATGGCTGAACATTCAACTTCAGTACCCCATTCCTGCTTTCTCGCCATACCCCTTGATCCCCCGAGTAGTAAGGACTTCATCTAACTCCTTTTTGAATATATTTAGTGAATTGGCCTCAACAACTTTCTGTGGTAGAGAATTCCACAGGTTCACCACTCTCTGGGTGAAGAAGTTTCTCCTCATCTCGGTCCTAAATGGCTTACCCCTTATCCTCAGACTGTGACCCCTGGTTCTGGACTTCCCCAACATTGGGAACAAGTAGGAGAGGGCCCACTGCCCGGCCCAGGACCATTGACCAATAGCGATGAGGATATGGCCCACTGCCCGGCCCAGGGGCATTGACCAATAGCGATGAGGATACGGCCCACTGCCCGGCCCAGGACCATTGACCAATAGCGATGAGGATACGGCCCACTGCCCGGCATAGGGGCATTGACCAATAGCGATGAGGATACGGCCCACTGCCCGGCCCAGGGGCATTGACCAATAGCGATGAGGAGAGGGCCCACTGCCCGGCCCAGGGACATTGACCAATAGCGATGAGGAGAGGGCCCACTGCCCGGCCCAGGGCCATTGGGACCAAAGAAGAAGAAGAACAACAGTAACTTGCATTTATATAGCGCCTTCAATGTAGGAAAACGTCCCGAGGTGCTGCCCACGAATGATAGCAATCAAATTTGACACCAAGCCACATAAGGAGGTATGACGGCAGGGGCTTGGTCAAGGAGGTAGATTTTAAAGAGCATCTTAAAGGTGGAGAGAGAGATAGAGAGGCGGAGAGGTTTATACAGGAAACTCCCGAGCTTGGGGAGTAGGCAACAGGAGGCACGGCCACCAATGGTGGAGCGATTATAATCAGATATGCTCAGGAGGGCAGAATTAGAGGAGCGCAGACATCTGGGGGGTGGGGGAGGGAAGGGGTTGTGGGGCTGGAGGAGATTACAGAGATAGGGAGGAGTGAGGGCCATGGAGGGATTTGAAAACAAGGATGAGAATTTTAAAATCGAGGCGTTGCCGGACCGGGAGCCAATGTAGGGCAATAAGCATAGGGGGTGATGGGTGAGTGGGACTCGGTGCGAGTTAGGACACGGGGCAGTGAGCACAGGGGGTGATGGGTGAGTGGGACTGGGTGCGAGTTAGGACACGGGTCAGCGAGCACAGGGGGTGATGGGTGAGTGGGACTCGGTGCGAGTTAGGACACGGGGCAGTGAGCACAGGGGGTGATGGGTGAGTGGGACTCGGTGTGAGTTAGGACACGGGGCAGTGAGCACAGGGGGTGATGGGTGAGTGGGACTGGGTGTGAGTTAGGACACGGGTCAGTGAGCACAGGGGGTGATGGGTGAGCGGGACTCGGTGTGAGTTAGGACACGGGGCAGTGAGCACAGGGGGTGATGGGTGAGCGGGACTGGGTGTGAGTTAGGACACGGGGCAGTGAGCACAGGGGGTGATGGGTGAGTGGGACTCGGTGCGAGTTAGGACACGGGGCAGTGAGCACAGGGGGTGATGGGTGAGTGGGACTGGGTGCGAGTTAGGACACGGGTCAGCGAGCACAGGGGGTGATGGGTGAGTGGGAATCGGTGCGAGTTAGGACACGGGGCAGTGAGCACAGGGGGTGATGGGTGAGTGGGACTCGGTGTGAGTTAGGACACGGGGCAGTGAGCACAGGGGGTGATGGGTGAGTGGGACTGGGTGTGAGTTAGGACACGGGGCAGTGAGCACAGGGGGTGATGGGTGAGCGGGACTGGGTGTGAGTTAGGACACGGGGCAGTGAGCACAGGGGGTGATGGGTGAGTGGGACTCGGTGCGAGTTAGGACACGGGGCAGTGAGCACAGGGGGTGATGGGTGAGCGGGACTGGGTGTGAGTTAGGACATGGGGCAGTGAGCACAGGGGGTGATGGGTGAGCGGGACTCGGTGCGAGTTAGGACACGGGGCAGTGAGCACAGGGGGTGATGGGTGAGTGGGACTGGGTGCGAGTTAGGACACGGGGCAGTGAGCACAGGGGGTGATGGGTGAGTGGGACTCGGTGCGAGTTAGGACACGGGGCAGTGAGCACAGGGGGTGATGGGTGAGTGGGACTGGGTGTGAGTTAGTACACGGGGCAATAAGCACAGGGGATGATGGGTGAGTGGGACTCGGTGCGAGTTAGGACACGGGGCAGTGAGCACAGGGGGTGATGGGTGAGCGGGACTCGGTGTGAGTTAGGACACGGGTCAGCGAGCACAGGGGGTGATGCGTGAGCGGGACTCGGTGCGAGTTAGGACACGGGTCAGTGAGCACAGGGGGTGATGGGTGAGTGGGACTCGGTGTGAGTTAAGACACGGGTCAGTGAGCACAGCGGGTGATGGGTGAGCGGGACTTAGTGCGAGTTAGGACACGGGGCAACGAGCACAGGGGTGATGGGTGAGCGGGACTTGGTGCGAGTTAGGACACGGGGCAACGAGCACAGGGGTGATGGGTGAGCGGGACTCGGTGCGAGTTAGGACACGGGGCAGTGAGCACAGGGGGTGATGGGGAGTGGGACTCGGTGCGAGTTAGGACACGGGGTAGCTGAGTTTTGGATGAATTCACGTTGATGGATGATAGATACCTGCTGTCCCAGCTTAGATTATCGAGCTCAGCTTCCTCCCGTCTTTCCTCAGCTAACTCTATCAGCATAACCCTCTATTCCCTTCTCCCTCATGTGTTTATCCAACCTCCCCTTAAATGCATCGATACTATTCGCCTCAACCCCTCCCTGTGGGAGCGAGTTCCACATTCTCACCACTCTCTGGGTAAAGAAGTTTCTCCTGAATTCCCCATTGGGTTTCCTGGTGACGATCTTATATTGATGGCCTCCAGTTATGCTCTTCCCCACAAGTGGAAATATTCTGTATCCACTCTATCAAAACCTTTCAGAATTTTAAAGAACTCTATTAGGTCACCCCTCAGCCTTCATTTTTCAAGAGAAAAGGGACCCGACCAGTTCATGCTCGCATTTCTTGTCTCATCCTTGTAAATCTTCTCTGCACCCTCTCCAGTGCCTCTATATCCTTTTTATAATATGGCGACCTGAATTGCACCGTGGTTCGATACAGGTTTAACATACCTCTAGAAATAAACCCGAGTGCTTGCTTTGCTTTTTTATGACCTTGCTGACCTGTGTCTAGTGATGAAAGTTAGAGGAAAAAATTGAAGACACGGTTTGAAAGTTCCCCTTTCATTGGGCTATAAGGGGTCCTTTGTGAAATGAGTTCAGTCAGTCACAATCCAGTCAGTGTTGGCCCCAGACAAACCATTACAGAAAACATTAGGAACAGCAGGAGGCCATTCAGCCTCTCGAGCCTGTTCAGCCATCCAATCAGGTCATGGCTGATCTGCACCTTAACTCCGTTTACCTGCCTTAACCCCATTTACCCCCCCACACACATGCCTAACAACAATCTACCGATCGAAAGAGAGAGGCATGTAGCACAATAGAGGCTGTCAGACAGAAACAGAGAGAGACACATACGCAGAAACATCGAGAGAGACACTCACACATACAGACACAGAGAGAGAAACACACACAGAGAGACAGAGAGAGAGACACATACAGAGAGACAGAGAGAGACACACACATACAGAGAAACAGAGAGAGACACACATACAGAGAGACCGAGAGAGACACACACACATACAGAGAGACCGAGAGAGACACACACACACATACAGAGAGACAGAGAGAGAGAGACACACACATACAGACAGACAGAGAGAGACACACACACATACAGAGAGACAGAGAGAGACACACACATACAGAGGGACAGAGAGAGACACACATACAGAGAGACAGAGAGAGAGACACACATACAGAGAGACAGAGAGAGACACTCATACAGAGAGATAGAGAGAGACACACACATTCAGAGAGACAGAGAGAGACACACATAGAGAGAGACAGGGAGAGAGACACACACATACAGAGAGACACAGAGAGACACACATACAGAGAGATAGAGAGAGACACACACATATAGAGAGACAGAGAGAGACACACACACATACAGAGAGACAGAGACAGACACACACATATAGAGAGACAGAGAGAGACACATACAGAGAGACAGAGAGAGACACACACATACAGAGAAACAGAGAGAGACACACATACAGAGAGACCGAGAGAGACACACACACATACAGAGAGACCGAGAGAGACACACACACATACAGAGAGACAGAGAGAGACACACACACATACAGAGAGACAGAGAGAGATACACACATACAGAGAGACAGAGAGAGACACACACATACAGAGAGACAGAGAGAGACACACATACAGAGAGACAGGGAGAGAGACACACACATGCAGAGAGACACAGAGAGACACACATACAGAGAGATAGAGAGAGACACACACAGACAGAGACAGGGAAAGGCACACACATACAAAGAGACAGAGAGAGACACACACATACAGAGAGACAGAGAGAGACACACATACAGAGAGATAGAGAGAGACACACACAGACAGAGACAGGGAAAGGCACACACATACAAAGAGACAGAGAGAGACACACACATATAGAGAGACAGAGAGAGACACACACACATACAGAGAGACAGAGAGATACACACACATACAGAGAGACAGAGAGAGAGACACACACATACAGAGAGACAGAGAGACAGAGAGTCACACATACAGAGAGACAGGGAGAGACACACACATACAGAAAGACAGAGAGAGACACACACACATACAGAGAAACAGAGAGAGACACACATACAGAGAAACCGAGAGAGACACACAAACAGAGAGACAGAGAGAGACACACATACAGAGCGATAGAGAGAGAGAGACTCACACACATAAAGAGAGACAGAGAGAGACACACATACAGAGAAACCGAGAGAGACACACACTTACAGAGAGACAGGGAGAGACACACACATACAGAGAGACAGAGAGAGACACACATACAGAGAGAGACAGGGAGAGACACACACATACAGAAAGACAGAGAGAGACACACACACATACAGGGAGACAGAGAGACAGAGAGAGACACACATACAGAGAGATAGAGAGAGAGACACACATACAGAGAGACAGAGAGAGACACACATACAGAGAGATAGAGAGAGAGACACACACATACAGAGAGACAGAGAGAGACACACATGCAGAGAGATAGAGAGAGAGACACACATACAGAGAGATAGAGAGAGAGACACACATACAGAGAGATAGAGAGAGAGACACACACACATACAGAGAGACAGGGAGAGACACACACATACAGAGAGACAGAGAGAGACACACATACAGAGAGAGACAGGGAGAGACACACACATACAGAGAGACAGAGAGAGACACACATACAGAGAGACAGAGAGAGAGACACACACATACAGAGAGACAGAGAGAGACACACACAGACAGAGAAACCGAGAGTGACACACACATACAGAGACAGGGAGAGGCACACACATACAGAGAGACAGAGAGAAACACACACATATAGAGAGACAGAGAGAGACACACACATACAGAAAGACAGAGAGAGACACACATACAGAGAGACAGAGAGAGAGACACACACATACAGAGAGACAGAGAGAGACACACACATACAGAGAGACAGAGAGAGAGACACACATACAGAGAGACAGGGAGAGAGACACACACATACAGAGAGACACAGAGAGACACACATACAGAGAGATAGAGAGAGACACACACATACAGAGACAGGGAGAGGCACACACATACAGAGAGACAGAGAGAGACACACACATACAGAGAGACAGAGAGAGAGACACACACATACAGAGAGACAGAGAGACAGAGAGTCACACATACAGAGAGACAGGGAGAGACACACACATACAGAAAGACAGAGAGAGACACACACACATACAGAGAAACAGAGAGAGACACACATACAGAGAAACCGAGAGAAACACACATACAGAGAGACAGAGAGAGACACACATACAGAGCGATAGAGAGAGAGAGACTCACACACATAAAGAGAGACAGAGAGAGACACACACATACAGAGAGACAGAGAGAGACACACACACACATACAGAGAGACAGAGAGACAGAGAGTCACACATACAGAGAGACAGAGAGAGACACACATATACAGAGAGACAGAGAGACACACACACATACAGAGAGACAGAGAGAGACACACACATACAGAGAGACAGAGAGAGACACACATACAGAGAGACAGAGAGAGAGAGGCACATACATAGAAACCGAGAGAGACACACACATACAGAGAGACAGAGAGAGAGAGGCACATACAGAGAGACAGAGAGAGACACACATACAGAGAAAGAGAGACACACACACATACGGAGAGACAGAGAGACAGAGAGAGACACACATACATAGAGACAGAGAGAGACACACACACATACAGAGAGACAGAGAGAGAGAGAGACACACAAATACAGAGAGACCGAGAGAGACACACACACATACAGAGAGACAGAGAGAGACACACACATACAGAGAGACAGAGAGAGACACACACATACAGAGAGACAGAGAGAGACACACACACACATACAGAGAGACAGAGAGTCACAGATACAGAGAGACAGAGAGAGACACACATATACAGAGAGACAGAGAGACACACACACATACAGAGAGACAGAGAGAGAGACACACATACAGAGAGACAGAGAGAGACACACATACAGAGAGACAGAGAGAGAGACAAACATACAGAGAGACAGAGAGAGACACACATACAGAGAGACAGAGAGAGACACACATACATACAGAGAGACAGAGAGAGACACACACACATACAGAGAGACAGAGAGAGACACACATACATACACAGAGACAGAGAGACACACACATACACACAGAGAGACAGAGGGAGACACACACACATACAGAGAGACAGAGAGAGACACACACACACATACAGAGAGACAGAGAGACAGAGAGTCACACATACAGAGAGACAGAGAGAGACACACATATACAGAGAGACAGAGAGAGAGACACACATACAGGGAGACAGAGAGAGAGACACATACAGAGAAACCGAGAGAGACACACACATACAGAGAGACAGAGAGAGACACACATACAGAGAGACAGAGAGACACACACATACAGAGAGACAGAGAGACAGAGAGAGACACACATACAGAGAGACAGAGAGAGACACACACACATACAGAGAGACAGAGAGAGAGAGAGACACACACATACAGAGAGACCGAGAGAGGCACACACACATACAGAGAGACAGAGCGAGACACACATACAGAGAGACAGAGAGAAACACACACATACAGAGAGACAGAGATACACACACAAACACAGACAGAGAGACAGAGAGACAGAGTCACACATACAGAAAGACAGAGAGAGACACACACATACAGAGAGAAAGAGAGACACACACACACATACAAGAGACAGAGAGAGACACACACATACAGAGAGACAGAGAGAGACACACATACAGAGAGACAGAGAGAGACACACATTCAGGGAGACAGAGAGACACACATACAGGGAGACAGAGAGACACACACACACAGAGACAGAGAGAGACACACATACATACACAGAGACAGAGAGAGACACACATACACACAGAGAGACAGAGAGAGACACACACACATACAGAGAGACAGAGAGAGACACACACACACATACAGAGAGACAGAGAGACAGAGAGTCACACATACAGAGAGACAGAGAGAGACACACACATACAGAGAGACAGAGAGAGACACACACACACATACAGAGAGACAGAGAGAGAGAGAGTCACACATACAGAGAGACAGAGAGAGACACACATATACAGAGAGACAGAGAGACACACACACATACAGAGAGACAGAGAGAGACACACATACAGAGAGATAGCGAGAGACACATACAGAGAGACAGAGAGACACACACATACAGAGAGACAGAGAGAGACACACACATACAGAGAGACAGAGAGAGACACACATGCAGAGAGACAGGGAGAGAGACACACACATGCAGAGAGACACAGAGAGACACACATACAGAGAGATAGAGAGAGACACACACAGACAGAGACAGGGGAAAGGCACACACATACAAAGAGACAGAGAGAGACACACACATACAGAGAGACAGAGAGAGACACACATACAGAGAGACAGGGAGAGAGACACACACATGCAGAGAGACACAGAGAGACACACATACAGAGAGATAGAGAGAGACACACACAGACAGAGACAGGGAAAGGCACACACATACAAAGAGACAGAGAGAGACACACACATATAGAGAGACAGAGAGAGACACACACACATACAGAGAGACAGAGAGATACACACACATACAGAGAGACAGAGAGACAGAGACACACACATACAGAGAGACAGGGAGAGACACACACATACAGAAAGACAGAGAGAGACACACACACATACAGAGAAACAGAGAGAGACACACATACAGAGAAACCGAGAGAGACACACAAACAGAGAGACAGAGAGAGACACACATACAGAGCGATAGAGAGAGAGAGACTCACACACATAAAGAGAGACAGAGAGAGACACACATACAGAGAAACCGAGAGAGACACACACTTACAGAGAGACAGGGAGAGACACACACATACAGAGAGACAGAGAGAGACACACATACAGAGAGAGACAGGGAGAGACACACACATACAGAAAGACAGAGAGAGACACACACACATACAGGGAGACAGAGAGACAGAGAGAGACACACATACAGAGAGAAAGAGAGAGAGACACACATACAGAGAGACAGAGAGAGACACACATGCAGAGAGATAGAGAGAGAGACACACATACAGAGAGATAGAGAGAGAGACACACACACATACAGAGAGACAGGGAGAGACACACACATACAGAGAGACAGAGAGAGACACACATACAGAGAGAGACAGGGAGAGACACACACATACAGAGAGACAGAGAGAGACACACATACAGAGAGACAGAGAGAGAGACACACACATACAGAGAGACAGAGAGAGACACACACAGACAGAGAAACCGAGAGTGACACACACATACAGAGACAGGGAGAGGCACACACATACAGAGAGACAGAGAGAGACACACACATATAGAGAGACAGAGAGAGACACACACATACAGAAAGACAGAGAGAGACACATACACATACAGAGAAACAGAGAGAGACACACATACAGAGAAACCGAGAGAGACACACATACAGAGAGACAGAGAGAGACACACATACAGAGAGACAGAGAGAGAGACACACACATACAGAGAGGCAGAGAGAGACACACACATACAGAGAGACAGAGAGAGAGACACACATACAGAGAGACAGGGAGAGAGACACACACATACAGGGAGACACAGAGAGACACACATACAGAGAGATAGAGAGAGACACACACATACAGAGACAGGGAGAGGCACACACATACAGAGAGACAGAGAGAGACACACACATACAGAGAGACAGAGAGAGAGACACACACATACAGAGAGACAGAGAGACAGAGAGTCACACATACAGAGAGACAGGGAGAGACACACACATACAGAAAGACAGAGAGAGACACACACACATACAGAGAAACAGAGAGAGACACACATACAGAGAAACCGAGAGAAACACACATACAGAGAGACAGAGAGAGACACACATACAGAGCGATAGAGAGAGAGAGACTCGCACACATAAAGAGAGACAGAGAGAGACACACACATACAGAGAGACAGAGAGAGACACACACACACATACAGAGAGACAGAGAGACAGAGAGTCACACATACAGAGAGACAGAGAGAGACACACATATACAGAGAGACAGAGAGACACACACACATACAGAGAGACAGAGAGAGAGACACACATACAGAGAGACAGAGAGAGAGACACATGCAGAGAAACCGAGAGAGACACACACATACAGAGAGACAGAGAGAGACACACATACAGAGAGACAGAGAGAGAGAGGCACATACATAGAAACCGAGAGAGACACACACATACAGAGAGACAGAGAGAGAGAGGCACATACAGAGAGACAGAGAGAGACACACATACAGAGAAAGAGAGACACACACACATACGGAGAGACAGAGAGACAGAGAGAGACACACATACATAGAGACAGAGAGAGACACACACACATACAGAGAGACAGAGAGAGAGAGAGACACACAAATACAGAGAGACCGAGAGAGACACACACACATACAGAGAGACAGAGAGACAGAGAGAGACACACACATACAGAGAGACAGAGAGAGACACACACATACAGAGAGACAGAGAGAGACACACACACACATACAGAGAGACAGAGAGTCACAGATACAGAGAGACAGAGAGAGACACACATATACAGAGAGACAGAGAGACACACACACATACAGAGAGACAGAGAGAGAGACACACATACAGAGAGACAGAGAGAGACACACATACACAGAGAGACAGACACACATACAGAGAGACAGAGAGAGACACACATACATACAGAGAGACAGAGAGAGACACACACACATACAGAGAGACAGAGAGAGACACACATACATACACAGAGACAGAGAGACACACACATACACACAGAGAGACAGAGAGAGACACACACACATACAGAGAGACAGAGAGAGACACACACACACATACAGAGAGACAGAGAGACAGAGAGTCACACATACAGAGAGACAGAGAGAGACACACATATACAGAGAGACAGAGAGAGAGACACACATACAGGGAGACAGAGAGAGAGACACATACAGAGAAACCGAGAGAGACACACACATACAGAGAGACAGAGAGAGACACACATACAGAGAGACAGAGAGACACACACATACAGAGAGACAAAGAGACAGAGAGAGACACACATACAGAGAGACAGAGAGAGACACACACACATACAGAGAGACAGAGAGAGAGAGAGACACACACATACAGAGAGACCGAGAGAGACACACACACATACAGAGAGACAGAGCGAGACACACATACAGAGAGACAGAGAGAAACACACACATACAGAGAGACAGAGATACACACACAAACACAGACAGAGAGACAGAGAGACAGAGTCACACATACAGAAAGACAGAGAGAGACACACACATACAGAGAGAAAGAGAGACACACACACACATACAAGAGACAGAGAGAGACACACACATACAGAGAGACAGAGAGAGACACACATACAGAGAGACAGATCGAGAGTAACACAGATATAGAGAGGCAGAGAGAGAGACACATACAGGGAGACAGAAAGACACACATACAGAGAGACAGAGAGAGACACACATACAGAGAGACAGAGAGAGACACACATTCAGGGAGACAGAGAGACACACATACAGGGAGACAGAGAGACACACACACACAGAGACAGAGAGAGACACACATACATACACAGAGACAGAGAGAGACACACATACACACAGAGAGACAGAGAGAGACACACACACATACAGAGAGACAGAGAGAGACACACACACACATACAGAGAGACAGAGAGACAGAGAGTCACACATACAGAGAGACAGAGAGAGACACACACATACAGAGAGACAGAGAGAGACACACACACACATACAGAGAGACAGAGAGAGAGAGAGTCGCACATACAGAGAGACAGAGAGAGACACACATATACAGAGAGACAGAGAGACACACACACATACAGAGAGACAGAGAGAGAGACACACATACAGAGAGACAGAGAGAGACACACATACAGAGAGACAGAGAGAGACACACATATACAGAGAGACAGAGAGAGACACACATACACACCGAGAGACATAGAGAGACCCACACACATACAGAGAGATAGAGAGAGACACACACACACATACAGAGAGACAGAGAGACAGAGAGTCACACATACAGAGAGACAGAGAGAGACGCACACATACAGAGAGACAGAGAGAGACACACACACACATACAGAGAGACAGAGAGTCACACATACAGGGAGACAGAGAGAGAGACACATACAGAGAAACCGAGAGAGACACACACATACAGAGAGACAGAGAGAGAGACACATACAGAGAGACAGAGAGAGAGACACATACAGAGAGACAGAGAGAGACACACATACAGAGAGACAGAGAGACAGAGAGAGACACACATACAGAGAGACAGAGAGAGACACACACACATACAGAGAGACAGAGAGACAGAGAGACACACACATACAGAGAGACCGAGAGAGACACACACACATACAGAGAGACAGAGCGAGACACACATACAGAGAGACAGAGAGAAACACACACATACAGAGAGACAGAGATACACACACACACACAGACAGAGAGACAGAGAGACAGAGTCACACATACAGAGAGACAGAGAGACACACACACATACAGAGAGACAGAGAGAGACACACACATACAGAGAGACAGAGAGAGACACACATACAGAGAGACAGAGAGAGAGTAACACAGATATAGAGAGGCAGAGAGAGAGACACATACAGGGAGACAGAGAGACACACATACAGAGATGCAGAGAGAGACACACATTCAGGGAGACAGAGAGACACACATACAGGGAGACAGAGAGACACACACACACAGAGACAGAGAGAGACACACATACAGAGAGACAGAGAGAGACACACATACAGAGAGACAGAGAGAGACACACATGCAGAGAAACCGAGAGAGACACACAAATACAGAGAGACAGGGAGAGACACACATATAGAGAGACAGAGAGAGACACACATCAGAGAGACAGAGAGAGACACACATACAGAGAGACAGAGAGAGAGACACACACACATACTGAGAGACAGAGAGAGAGACACACATACAGAGAGACAGAGAGAGAGACACATGCAGAGAAACCGAGAGAGACACACACATACAGAGAGACAGAGAGAGACACACATACAGAGAGACAGAGAGAGACACACATACAGAGAGACAGAGAGTGAGACACACACATACAGAGACAGAGAGACAGAGAGAGACACACATACAGAGAGACAGAGAGAGAGAGACACACATACAGAGAGACAGAGAGACAGAGTGAGACACACATACAGAGAGACAGAGAGTGAGACACACACATACAGAGACAGAGAGACAGAGAGAGACACACATACAGAGAGACAGAGAGAGAGAGACACACATACAGAGAGACAGAGAGACAGAGTGAGACACACATACAGCGAGATAGAGAGAGACACACATACAGAGAGACAGAGAGAGACACACACATACAGAGAGACAGAGAGAGACACACATACAGAGAGATAGAGAGAGACACACATACAGAGAAACTGACAGAGACACACACACACATACACAGAGAGACAGAAAGAGACACACACACATACACAGAGACAGAGACAGAGACACAGAGAAACACAGAGACTTACACAGAATCTGATTGAGTCAGACAGAGAAGAGAGAGGGGAACAACTTGGAGATAGACTGAGAGAGGCCCAGGAAGAAGTGAGTCTTGTTTCCAGGGACAGCCAGCAAGACAGCAATGGTACCATAAAGCATAAAGTGTAAAATACTGCTGCAACACACACACATGAAATCTCTATCGATGTCTCTGTTCTACGTACTTTCAATCTGTATCTGAACTAAATCACTGTTGATGCCCATTCTACTGAGATAGACAACTATTACAGAAATATATTAACGGTAGTTTACACAGAGGTACGAGGTAGTATTCAATCTGCTTTTCTGAGTACCTCTAGACTAGATTATAATTAAATGACTCATTAGGTGTTAGAGAGTTACCCTGTGCTCGCTGACCTACATTGGCACCCAGCCCAGCAACGACTCGATTTAAACGTTCTCATCCTTGTTTACAAATCGCTCCATGACCTCGCCCCTCCCTATCTCAGTAATCTCCTCCAGCCCCACAACCCCCTGAGATGTCTGTGCTCCTCTAATTCTGCCCTCTTGAGCATCCCTGATTATAATCACTCAACCATCGGTGGCCATTGTCATGTATGTAACCTTCATCTAACAACACTGCATACTGTATACACCTGGGAAATGCACACCTTGTCCACAGGTGGGAGACACTCCTCACCTGGTCATCCAGGTATATAAAGGGAGGTCCCACACAGGGTCATCACTTCTTGGTCCTGTGAATAAAGGTACAGGTCACAGAGTGACCTTGTCCATAGAATGTGCCTCGTGTGGATTTGTGGTATTGTGTAAGGACTTTACATTGGCGACGAGAAACGGGAATCAACGACCCACGAGAATGGCCACAGGCAGCACAGAGGAACGGTACTGTGTTGGTGAGGACTGGGACGATTTCATTGAGAGGCTCCAGCAGAGTTTTGTCACGAAGGACTGGCTGGGAGACGCAGCGGCCAACAAGCGAAGGGCTCATCTACTGACCAGTTGTGGACCTAAGACTTACGCGCTCATGAAAGACCTGCTAGCACCCGAGAAGCCGGCGGACAAAACCTTTGAAGAGCTCAGCAAACTAATCGGTGAGCACCTCAAACCGGCGAGCAGCGTACTCATGGCCCAACACAGATTCTATACACACCGACGTCGGGAAGGACAGAGCATACCGGACTTCGTTGCAGACCTCCGCCGCTTGGCCAGCCTCTGTAAGTTCACAGACGCCTGCAGGGGGGAGATGCTAAGGGACTTCTTTATTGAGGGCATCGGTCATGCTGGGATTTTCAGAAAGTTAATCGAGACCAAGGACTTGACCTTGGAAGCGGCGGCGTTGCTGGCTCAGACTTTTATGGCAAGGGAGGAGGAAACCAAAATAATATACGCACGCAACCCTGACTCCAACGTGGCGATGGATCAGGGGGTCAATATCATAAACGCGACTCAGAGCCCTGCAGGCAGGCAAGGGCAGTTCGACACATCCCAGGCAGCAATAGACCCCAGAACAGGTTTTCAACACAGACAATGGCAGGCTGAACGGACATTTACCCCGCCCCCCCCCCAGTAGACAATGCGTCCTGGGATGGGGCCGTTGACACCCACTAACAGGATGCTCAAGAGCAGTCAAAGGGACAATCAGCGAGGAATGCCTGGTAACAGCTCTTTTGTTCACAACAATGGGAATCTCAGTTCATGCTGGAGGTGAGGGGGCAGACATACTGCCAGGACTTGCAGGTTTCAACAGTTCGTCTGCAGAAATTGCAACCTCAGTGGCCATTTAGCCAGAATGTGCAGGAAGCCTGTGACCAGGCTAATATACGAGGTGGATGAACCAGAAGAGGGGTCTGCGAGGCAGGATGATGCGTGGGGCAAATCAATGGACGCTGAAGTTCAGCGGGTTCATGTGGCAAACATTCACAGCTCATATACCAAAACGCCACCTATGATGATGAAGGTCCTATTAAACGGCATCCCGGTATGCATGGAGCTAGACACGGGGGCCAGCCAGTCACTCATGAGCATTCAACAATTCGAAAAGCTATGGCCACTCAAAGCCAGCAGACCCAAACTAGAACGCATTGAGACTCAATTACGGGTGTACACCAAAGAAATCATTCCAGTGCTAGGCAGTGCAATGTTAGCTGTCATACATAATGGATCATTGAATCGGCTGCCGCTCTGGATTGTCCCGGGCAATGGTCCCGCACTGTTGGGGAGGAGCTGGCTAGCTGAGATGAACTGGAAATGGGGAGATGTGCACGCCATGTCATCTGTAGAGCGAAGTTCATGCTCACAGGTCCTACAGCAATTTGCTGCAGGTCGCTATTCCAATCTGGTGTCGGGACGTTCAAAGTTACCAAAGTAGTGATTCACATCACCCCGGACACCAGACCAGTGCACCACAAAGCCAGAGCTGTGCCGTTTGTGATGCGGGAAAAAATTGAAAGCGAATTGGACCGTTTGCTGAGAGAGGGCATCATCTCACCCATTGAATTCAGTGACTGGGCGAGTCCCATTGTTCCCGTCCTAAAAGCAGATGGCTCGGTCAGGATCTGTGGCGACTACAAGGCCACTATCAACCAGGTGTCACTACAAGACCAATACCCGCTTCCGAGAGCGGAGGATCTTTTTGCCACGCTGGCAGGCGGCAAGCTGTTCATCAAGTTGGACCTCACTTCAGCCTACATGATCCAAGAACTGGCCGACGAAACCAAACTACTGACCACAATCACCACGCACAAAGGACTGTTTGTTTACAACAGGTGCCCGTTTGGCATTCGATCAGCGGCCGCGATCTTTCAAAGAAACATGGAAAGCCTGCTCAAATCCTCATCACGGGTCGTGACACCGAGGAACACCTCCACAATCTGGAAGAGGTGCTACGCCGACTGGACCGGGTAGGCCTGCGACTCAAGAAGTCCAAGTGTGTGTTTTTAGCTCCCGAAGTCAAGTTTCTGGGCAGGATGGTTGCTGCAGACGGGATTCGGCCCACCGAATCCAAAACCAGAGGCGATTCGACGAGCACCCAGGCCCTGCAACACATCGGAGTTGCGTTCATTTCTGGGACTCTTGAACTATTTCGGGAACTTTCTGCCGAACTTAAGCACATTGTTGTAGCCGCTACACGTGCTCCTGCGTAAGGGTTGCGATTGGTTTTGGGGCGACTGTCAAGAATGGGCTTTCAATCGGGCGCGTAACCTACTCTGTTCAAATAAGTTGTTGACCCTGTACGACCCCTGTAAGAAATTGGTTCTGACATGTGATGCATCGTCCTCTGGGGTTGGGTGCGTGTTGCAGCAGAGCAATGCTGAGGGCCAACTCCAACCTGTGGCTTATGCCTCCAGGTCGCTCTCTCAAGCAGAACGTGGATATGGGATGGTTGGGAAGGAAGCGCTCGTATGTATCTATGGGGTGAAAAAGATGCACCAGCACCTCTTTGGCAGAAGGTTCGAATTAGAAACGGACCACAAGCCGTTAACATCCCTGTTGTCAGACAGCCAGGCTATCAATGCCAATGCGTCAGTTCGCATACAGCGATGGGCCCTCACGCTAGCGGCCTATGACTACACCATCCGGCACCGGCCCGGCACTGAAAACTGCCCTGACGCGCTCAGCAGGCTCCCACTGACCACCACTGAGGGGGCAGCGGAACAAAGCGCTGAGATGGTCATGGCCGTCGATGCCTTTGACAGCGCAGGCTCCCCCATCACAGCCCGTCAGATCAAAATCTGGACAAACAGAGATCCCCTCCTATCCCTGATTAAGAAATGTGTCCTGACTGGGGATTGGGCGCCCGCACACGGAGCGTGCCCTGAGGAGGTCAGACCATTTCACAGACGGATGGATGAGCTCTCCATCCAAGCCGACTGCCTACTATGGGGCAGCTGGGTAGTCATGCCCCAGAGGGGCAGGGAGGCATTCATCAGGGAACTCCACAGCGAGCACCCAGGCATTGTGCTAATAAAGGCCATTGCCCGGACACACGTTTTGTGGCCGGGAATTGATTCAGACCTGAAACACTGTGTTTGCAGGTGCCCGACCTGTGCCCAGCTAGGTAATGCTCCCAGGGAGGTCCCGCTCAGCCCGTGGCCCTGGCCCACCAGGCCATGGTCACGCATTCACGTAGACCACGTGGGCCCGTTCATGGAGAAAATGTTTCTCATTGTAGTTGAGGCGTACTCGAAATGGATCGAGTGCATCATTTTGAATTCGTGCACGACATCCATCACTGTGGAGAGTTTACGTGCGGTCTTTGCGACCCACGATTTGCTGGACATCCTGGTTAGCGATAATGGCCCATGTTTCACTAGCTATGAATTCTGGGAGTTCATGTCGGGTAATGGCATCAACCATGTCAGGACAGCGCCGTTCAATCCGGCCTCCAATGGCCAGGCGGAACGTGCAGTCCAAATCATAAACCAAGGCATGCTCAGGATTCAAGGTCCCTCCCTTCAATGCTGCCTAGTGGCCCCTCCATGTAACTGTTGTCCCTCATCCACTGTCTGCATGGGGAATCAATGCTCCCCAGTCACAGCTCGTTTGAAGATAGGCTTCCTTAAATCTGAATCCCAAGACTCCTCAGCTGAGGGCCATGGTTTCACCAATCTCAGTGGGTCTGTCCGTACGACAGATCGCAACTCAATTCTCACGCTCGAGCTCCTTGAGCCACCTACTGGGGAATTCCCGATGCGGTTAACGTCCAGATTTTTATTATTCGTTCTCAGGATGCGTGCATTGCTGACAAGGATCGGCATTGATTGCCCATCCCTGGTAGCCCTCAGCCTTCTTCTTCAGCCACTGCCACCTGTTATGTATGTAAATCTGTAATTACCATGTCTAACCACCAGAGGCCTTATCCCCTGGAGTTCCAAGGGATCCCACAATCCCTTGGGAGCACCTGTATATAAGAAGGCCTCACAGGCTGGAGACGCACTCTGAGATCTGTAATAAAGGGCTACGGTCACACCTTTACTTTGAGCTTGCAGTATCTAGTCTGACTCCTTATTCAAGATGTAACAACTGGCGACGAGATACAGATGACGAACCCCACCAAAACAATGCAGAGAATCTTGGGCATCCTGGAGAAATTTTTGGAGGGAGATGATTGGGAAACCTTCGTGGAGCGACTCGACCAATACTTCGTGGCCAACGAGCTGGAAGGAGAAGTGAACGCTGCCAAACGAAGGGCGATTCTCCTCACCGTCTGCGGGGCATCAACGTATGGCCTCATGAAAAACCTGCTCGCTCCAGCGAAACCCACAGACAAATTGTACGATGAGTTGTGCACACTGGTCCGGGAGCGCCTAAACCCGAAGGAAAGCGTTCTGATGGTGAGGTATCGGTTCTACATGTACAAGAGGTCTGAAGGCCAGGAAGTGGCAAGTTATGTCGCCGAGCTAAGACGCCTTGCAGGACATTGCGAATTTGAAGGACACTTGGAGCACATGCTCAGGGACTTCTTTGTACTTGGCATTGGCCACGAAACCATACTTCGCAAACTTTTGACTGTAGCGACCCCAACCTTGAGTAAAGCCATAGCGATAGCCCAGGCGTTTATCGCCACCAGTGACAATACCAAGTAAATCTCTCAGCACATGAGTGTTGCTGCAAGTACTGTGAACAAAGTAAGGTTGTTTTCGAATTGTAATGTACAGGGCAGGACTCACATACCTGCAGCTACACGTCCGCAGATGTCTCAGAGTCCACCATCAAGGGTGATGAATACAAGGCCATTTACACCTTGTTGGCGCTGTGGGGGTGATCATCGTTTCCATTCATGCCGCTTCAAAGGATACGTTTGCAAGGGCTGTGGAACAATGGGACACCTCCAACGTATGTGCAGGCGAGCTGCAAACCCTGCTAATTCTGCAAACCACCATGTTGCAGAGGAGGACAGATCCACGGTGGATCATGACGAACCGGAGCCTCAGACCAAGGAGGCAGAGGTATATGGGGTGCACACATTTACACAAAGTGTCCTCCGATAATGCTGAAGGTTGAATTAAATGGACTCCCGGTGTCCATGGAGCTGAACATGGGCGCAAGCCAGTCCATAATGAGCAAAAAGAATTTCGATAAATTGTGGTGCAGCAAGGCCTCAAGGCCAGTCCTGACTACCATTCGTACTAAACTGAGAATGTACACAAAGGAACTGATTCCTGTAATCGTCAGTGCGACCGTAAGGATCTCCTACAATGGAGCGGTGCATGAGTTACCACTCTGGTTTGTATCGGGCGATGGTCCCACGCTGTTCGACAGGAGCTGGCTGGGAAAGATATGCTGGAACTGGGACAACGTCCGAGCGCTTTCGTCTGTCAACAACACCTCATGTGCCCAGGTCCTAAGCAAGTGCCCCTCGCTGTTCGAACCAGGCATCGGGAAGTTCCAAGGAGCAAAAGTGCAGATCCATTTGATTCCGGGGCGCGACCCATCCATCACAAGGCGAGAGCAGTACGGTACATGATGAGAGAGAGGGTGAAGATTGAGTTGGACAGGCTGCAATGAGAGGGCATCATTTCGCCGATCGAATTCAATGAGTGGGCCAGTCCGATTGTTCCAGTCCTCAAGGGAGATGGCACCGTCAGAATCTGTGGTGATTACAAAGTAACTATCAATCGTTTCTCCCTGCAGGATCAATACCCGCTACCAAAGGCAGACGACCTATTTGCGACGCTGGCGGGAGGGAAAACGTTCACGAAGCTGGACTTGACCTCGGCCTATAGGACGCAGGAGCTGGAGGAATCATCGAAGGGCCTCACCTGCATCAACATGCACAAAAGTCTCTTCATTTACAACAGATGCCCGTTTGGGATTTGATCAGTCGCGGCGATATTCCAGAGGAACATGGAAAGCTTACTGAAGTTGGTCCCGCACACAGTGGTCTTCCAGGACGACATCTTGGTCACAGGTCGGGACACCGTCGAGCCCCTGCAGGACCTTGAGGAGGTTCTTAGTTGGTTTAATCGTGTGGGGCTCAGGCTAAAACGCTCGAAGTGCATTTTGCTGGCACCTGAAGTGGAGTTCCTGGGGAGAAGAATCGCGGCGGACGGCATCAGGCCCACCAATTCGAAGACGGAGGCAATCGAAAACGCATCGAGGCCACAGAACATGACGGAGTTGCGGTCGTTTCCAGGACTCCTGAACTATTTTGGTAACTTCTTACCGGGTCTTAGCACATTGTTAGAACCCCTGCACTCTTTACTGCGTAAAAGTGATGAATGGGTATGGGGTAAAAGCCAAGAAAATGACTTTGAGAAAGCAATGAAGCTGTTATGTTTAAACAAATTGCTTGTGTTGTGCGATCCATGTAAGCATTTGGTACTAGCATGTGATGCGTCGTCGTACGGTGTCGGGTGTGTATTGCAACAAGCTAATGAATTTGGGAAATTGCAACCGGTTGCTTATGCATCCAGGAGTCTGTCTAAGGCCGAGAGGGCCTACAGTATGATCGAAAAAGAAGCGTTAGCATGTGTTTACGGGGTAAAGAAAATGCATCAATATCTGTTCGGGCTCAAATTTGAATTGGAAACTGACCATAAGCTGCTTATATCCCTGTTTTCTGAAAGTAAGGGGATAAATACAAATGCATCGGCCCGCATCCAGAGATGGGCGCTCACGTTATCCGCATACAACTACGCCATCCGCCACAGGCCAGGCAAAGAAAATTGGCACAGCCCGCAGATTTAGTTATAGTAATGGAATCATTCGAGAGTGAGTAATCACTTGTTACCGCCCGACAGATTAGAACCTGGATGAGCCAGGACCCCTTACTGTCCTTAGTAAAAAACTGTGTGCTCCACGGGAGTTGGTCCAGTGTCCCGTTAGAGATGCAGGAAGAAATAAAGCCGTACCAGCAGCGCAAAGATGAAATGTCTATCCAGGCAGACTGCCTCCTGTGGGGTAATCGGGTAGTGGGGCCAAAAAAGGGCAGGGACACTTTCATCAGTGATCTCCATAGCACCCACCCAGGCATCGTACTGATGAAAGCGATAGCCAGATCCCAAGTGTGGTGGCCCGGTATCAATGCAGACTTAGAGTCCTGCGTGCACAGATGTAATACATGCTCGCAGTTACGCAATGCACCCAGGGAGGTGCCACTAAGTTTATGGTCCTGGCCCTCCAAACCGTGGTCTAGGGTCCATGTCGACTATGCAGGCCCATTCTTGGAAAAAATGTTTTTAGTGGTTGTAGATGCATACTCCAAATGGATTGAATGTGTGATAATGTTGGCAAGCACGTCCGCTGCCACCATTGAAAGCCTACGGGCCATGTTTGTCTCGCACGGCCTGCCTGATGTGCTTGTAAGTGACAATGGGCTGTGCTTCACCAGTGCCAAGTTCAAGGAATTCATGACCCACAATAGGATCAAACAAGTCACATCTGCCCCGTTTAAACCAGTGTCCAATGGTCAGGCAGAACAAGCAGTTCAAACAATCAAGCAGAGCTTGAAAAGGATAACTGAAGGCTCACTGCAGACTCGCCTATCCCGAGTCCTGCTTAGTTACCGCACAGGACCCCACTCACTCACTGGGGTCCCTCCCGCTGAACTGCTCATGAAAAGGGCACTTAAGACAAGGCTCTCGTTGGTCCACCCTGAAACACACGAACAGGTAGAGAGCAGGCGACTTCAACAGAATACATATCATGATTGCGCAACGTGTCACACGAAATTGAGATAAATGATCCTGTATTTGTATTGAACTATGGACAAGGTCCCAAGTGGCTCTCTGGCACTGTTTTGGCCAAAGAGGGGAGTAGGGTGTTTGTGGTCAAACTCGCAAATAGACTCACCTACAGAAAACACTTGGACCAAACCAAACTCAGATTCATGGACTACCCTGAGCAACCCACAACAGACTCAACCTTTTTCGACCCCCCAACATACACACACACAATTGGCAACCGACCCAGCAGTTGACCACGAAACAGCGGTTCATCACCTGCAGCAGCCCAGCAAGGCCAGCTGCACAGCAGCCCAGCGAGGGCCCAACAAACCACTCACCAAAACCAGCATTTGCACCGAGACGATAACCAGGGAAAGGAAGGCCCCAGATCGACTCACATTGTAAATAGTTACACTATTGACTTTGGTGGGGGGGGAGTGTTGTTATGTATGTAAACCTGTAAATACCATGTCTAACCACCAGAGGGCTTGTCCCCTGGAGTCCCAAGTGATCCCACAATCCCTTGGGAGCACCTGTATATAAAGAGGCCTCACAGGCTGGAGAGGCACTCTGAGATCTGTAATAAAGGACGATGGGCACACCTTACTTTGAGCTTGCAGTATCTGGTCTGACTCTTTCTTCAAGACGTAACACCACCCACTTCAGAGGACAGATAAGAGTCAAACATGCTGGCATGGGACTGGAGTCACGTGTAGGCCAGACCAGGTCAGGACAGCAGATTTCCCTTCCTAAACATTGGTGAACCAGTTAGGTTTCATGGGCTGGACGTCCCAGTCCTGCCGCCTCTGTTAGCGTCGTGGGAGGAGCGGGACTGGCGGCGGTGAGCCTGTGCGCCCGAGGGGCCAGCTTTCCGCGCCCCGCCGGGGTTTTCGGGGCCGGTATCGGCGGAGCGCGGAACATTACCGCCCGGGGGAGGCGAGCCGGAGTGCAACGCCTCTGGTCGCGACACTGGCTGGACATTGGCTCCCGCCTGATCCGTAGCGCTGCGTGGCGCCCCCTAGTGGGACCGCCTGTGACAGCGGGGAGCCCAAGCTGCAGCGGCCGCAGTGAGGGAAGGAATGGCCACCTCGGGTAAGTGTGGTTTATTATTTCATTTTATTTGTTGGCGATGTATGTTGTGGTGGCATGGGCTGTGTATTGGGAATGTTTCTGGTGGATTGTTTTCTCACCCCACAGACCTCTCTCGGAGCGCTCCCGGGCCGGCTGTTTAGCTCAGGATTGTCCCGTGCTCAGCCGGCCTAGCGCCCCGAGAGAGATACACACAACGCCTCCCGTAGTGCCCCGCCCACACTCAGGGCCCCGCCCCCACACTCAGGGCCCCGCCCCACACTCAGGGCCCGCCCCCACACTCAGGGCCCCGCCCCACACTCACACTCAGGGCCCCGCCCCCACACTCAGGGCCCCGCCCCACACTCACACTCAGGGCCCCGCCCACACCCAGGGCCCCGCCCCACACTCAGGGCCCACCCCCACACTCAGGGCCCCGCCCCACACTCACACTCAGGGCCTCGCCCCACACTCAGGGCCCCACCCCACACTCAGGGCCCCGCCCCACACTCAGGGCCCCACCCCACACTCAGGGCCCCGCCCCACACTCACACTCGGGGCTCCGCCCCCACACTCAGGGCCCGCCCCACACTCACACTCAGGGCCCCGCCCCCACACTCGGGGCCCCACCCCACACTCAGGGCCCGACCACACTCAGGGCCCCGCCCCACATTCAGGGCCCCGCCCCACACTCACTCAGGGCCCCGCCCCACACTCAGGGCCCCGCCCCACACTCAGGGCCTGCCCCCACACTCAGGGCCCCGCCCCACACTCACACTCAGGGCCTCGCCCCACACTCAGGGCCCCGCCCCACACTCAGGGCCACGCCCCACACTCAGGGCCTCACCCCACACTCAGGGCCCCGCCCCATACTCACACTCAGGGCCCCGCCCGCCCCACACTCAGGGCCCGCCCCACACTCAGGTCCCCACCCCTGCCCCACACTCAGGGCCCGCCCCACACTCGGGGCCCCTCCCAACGCTCAGAGACCCGCCCAACACTCAGAGCCCGCCCCCACACTCAGAGCCCCGCCCAACACTCAGAGCCCCGCCCAACACTCAGAGCCCGCCCCCACACTCAGGGCCCCGCCCCACACTCACACTCAGGGCCCCGCTCCCTCCCCACACTCAGGGCCCCGCTCCACACTCACACTCAGGGCCCCGCTCCCTCCCCACACTCAGAGCCCCACCCCACACTCAGGCCCCGCTCCACACTCAGGGCCCCGCCTCACATTCAGGCCCCGCCCCACACTCAGGCCCCGCCCCACACTCAGGGCCCCGCCTCACACTCAGGCCCCGCCCCACACTCAGGGCCCTGCCTCACACTCAGGCCCCACCCCACACTCAGGGCCCCGCCCCCTCCCCACACTCAGGGCCCCGCCCACACTCGACACTTAGGGCCCCGCCCCACACTCAGGGCCCTGCCTCACACTCAGGCCACGTCCCACACTCAGGGCCCCGCCTCACACTCAGGCCCTGCCCCACACTCAGGCCCCGCCCCACACTCAGGCCCTGCCCCACACTCAGGCCCCGCCACACACTCAGGGCCCCGCCCCTGCCCCACACTCAGGCCCCGCCACACACTCATGCCCCGCCCCTGCCCCACACTCAGGCCCCGCCCCTGCCCCACACTCAGGCCCCGCCCCTGCCCCACACTCAGGCCCCGCCACACACTCAGGGCCCCGCCCCTGCCCCACACTCAGGCCCCGCCCCTGCCCCACACTCAGGCCCCGCCACACACTCATGCCCCGCCCCTGCCCCACACTCAGGCCCCGCCCCTGCCCCACACTCAGGCCCCGCCACACACTCAGGGCCCCGCCCCTGCCCCACACTCAGGCCCCGCCACACACTCAGGCCCCGCCCCTGCCCCACACTCAGGCCCCGCCACACACTCAGGCCCCGCCCCTGCCCCACACTCAGGCCCCGCCCCTGCCCCACACTCAGGCCCCGCCCCTGCCCCACACTCAGGCCCCGCCACACACTCAGGGCCCCGCCCCTGCCCCACACTCAGGCCCCGCCACACACTCAGGCCCCGCCCCTGCCCCACACTCAGGCCCCGCCACACACTCAGGCCCCGCCCCTGCCCCACACTCAGGCCCCGCCACACACTCGGGGCCCAGCTGCCCCGAAATGAGCAGAACCGATAATCCAGCCGGTGAAGTCCTTTCCTTTACTGATACCAATTCTCATTACATGGTGGGATTTAGACCCACTTTATCCTCGATTACCCCTCCAGGAGTCTAGTTTACCTATTCCAGTAACATAACCACTACACGACTGAGCCTTGGCTCTGCTCTCTTGTATATAAGTAACCAACAGTGTGTGAACGACCAGCTCGATCTCCCTCCGAAACTCCTACCTATCTCGGGACAGATTTGGGTACTGTCTCACTTCCTCACACAGTTGCTTTCAGAAGGCAGTTCACAATATATTGGCGCATCTAACATCTCAGATGAAAAACAGATAAAGGGATCCTGTCCCCTCGGAAGTGTGAATCAAAGAACTGGCACTGCTTCAAGGCTTCGCAGCACTCTTCATTATTTATATTGGGAAGTCCAGGTGCAGGCCAGATCCCACAGAGACTGAGAAGCACTGGAGGCAAGACAAGGTCTCTCAGGAAGTAGTTGAGGAGATGAGGAGGAACGTCTTCACTCAGAGGGTGGTGAATCTTTGGAATTCTCTGCCCCAGAGGGCTGTGGATGCTCAGTCGTTGAGTATATTCAAGGCTGAGATCGATCGATTTTTGGACTCTCGGGGAATCGAGGGATATGGGGATCGGGCAGGAACGTGGAGTTGAGGTCGATGATCAGCCGTGATCTTATTGAATGGGAAGCAGGCTCGAGGGGCTGTACAGCTGACTCCTGCTATTAATTTTTATGTTCTTAGTTACAGAATCATAGAATCTTACAGCACAGAACGAGGCCATTCGGCCCCTTGTGTCTGTGCTGTCTCTTTGAAAGAGCAGCTGTTGCCTCGACCCACAGCCCCCGCTCTTTGTCTGTAACCCTCACCCTCCAGCATCCTCCCTTTAAAATCATTGAGCAAATCCGCTTCCCCCACTGTTTCAGGTCGAGCGTTCCCGATCCCACAACTCTCTGAGTGAAAGCATCACTCCCCATCACCCCCCCGCCTCTCGATCTTTTCCCAATGATTTTAAATCTCTGACCGCTGGTTGGCGATGCCAGGTCCTGCAGATTGTCGGGAGTGAGGAAGGCTGAGAGAGGGGACGACTTTCACCGTTTCCAGTCCCGCAGAGAGAATGAAACATTGAAACATAGAAAATAGAAACAGGAGCCGGCCATTCGGCCCCTCGAGCCTGCTCCGCCATTCACTAAGATCATGGCTGATCTGATCATGGACTCAGCTCCACTTCCCCGCCCGTTCCCCATAACCCTTTACTCCCTTATCTCTCAAAAATCTGTCTATCTCCGCCTTAAATATATTCAATGACCCAGCCTCCACAGCTCTCTGGGGCAGAGAATTCCACAGATTTACAACCCTCTGAGAGAAGAAATTCCTCCTCATCTTAGTTTATTCTGAGACTATGCCCCCTAGTTTTAGTTTCCCCTATGAGTGGAAATATCCTCTCTGCATCCACCTTGTCGAGCCCCCTCATTATCTTATATATTTAGATAAGATCACCTCTCATTCTTCTGAACTCCAATGAGTAGAGGCCCAACCTACTCAACCTTTCCTCATAAGTCAATCCCTTCATCTCCGGAATCAACCCAGTGAACCTTCTCTGAACTGCCTCCAATGCAAGTATATCCTTCCTTAAATACAGAGACCAAAACTGCACGTAGTACTCTAGATGTGGCCTCACCAATACCCTGTACAGTTGTAGCAGGACTTCCCTGCTTTTATACTCCATCCCCCTTGCAATAAAGGCCAAGATTCCATTTACCTTCCTGATCACTTGCTGTACCTGCATACTAACTTTTTGTGTTTCATGCACAAGGACCCCCAGGTCCCTCTGTACTGCAACACTTTGCAATCTTTCTCCATTTAAATTATAATTTACTCTTGTATTTTGGTACGAGGAGTCATGATTTCAGCACAGTGAGGGTATAGGGAGGGAAAGGTTGTCGGATGGTGGATTGAACCTTATGAGGAGCAAGAGAGGAAGATTCAGAGAAGCAATCATCAAAATAATATTGATAAAATATATATATACCTGTACGAATGCGGATACGGTAATATGGTGGTTATGTTAATGGCCCAGTAGTGCAGAGAGTCTGAATTCAAATCCCCTGATGGCAATTTGAGAATTTAATTTCAGTTTTAAAAATATGGAAATAAAAAGCTGATAAATGTAAAATGTGACCTTGTTGTGGTTCACTAATATAGGGACGGAAACCTACCGTCTTTACCTAGTCTGGGCCTATGTGTGACTCCCGTCCCACACCAACTGCTCTCTGAAAAAGAAAGAAAGACTTGCATTTCTATAGCGCCTTTCATGACCACTGGACGTCTCAAAGCGCTTTACAGCCAACGAAGTACTTTTTGAAGTGTCGTCACTGTGGGAAACGCGGCAAGCCAATTTGAGCACAGCAAGCTCCCACAAGCATATCCATAAATGTTCCTCAATGAAGTGGCCTAGCGAGCCACCCAGCCGTATCACCACCTCCTCACGACAAGGAGCAATAAATGGGGCAATAAATGCTGGCCTTGCCAGCAACGCACATGTTCAGGGAGTGACGTGTTAAGAAGTGTATGTAGATAGGGAGACCTTGGGAGGCGAGAGGTGAGAGAGGGAATGCACAGAGAGAGGCTAGTTCTTGTATCCCCGTCTGAAGGTTTGTGAAGATATGAGAACAGCCTTCAAGCCTTGAATGGCGATTGGCTTTTGCAGAGCTCAGCCGTTGAGCAGAAGACTTGTAAAAGGAAATGGTGCTTCTTCGAACCCACGCGCCTGTATGTAAATGCAAGGAGTCCAGTTAGTGATATATATATATATATATATATATGTTTGTATGAGATTTCTATAATTAGGAGGTTGCTGCAGAGGCTCAATAGATTAGCTGTCCGAGAGCGTGTGTTTAGCGCTGTGCTGATTGCATTGCTTTTCCTGCGCCTGTTAGCTGCGGGTGATCCGAGTCAGGGCTTACATGGATGGGGTCACCTGTATCAGACGATAAGCCTTTTCCTCAAAAGAAATGTGCTGGGGTGCACCACATTGAGACAGGAATGCTATTTCTGTTAGTTATCACTACACCGCAATGGCTGCAAAAACAGTATTGAAAGGAGAAGTTAAATAAAGAGAGGGGGAGGCGGTCAGCGGGGGTGTGGTGGTGGGGCGGGGGGGGGTTTGTTCTGAATATCAGGCCTCGGGTCTTGCCGGTTAACTCCGTCAGAGCCGAGAGGCACTGCGTAGCCAGCGGCTGTACACTATGTCAACCATGTTCGTGCAAAACGGAATCGCATCTATGCAGCGCCTTTCAAAACCTCAAAGGACTCGGCAAACTCAAGTGTGGTCACTGTTGTAATGTTGGAAAACGCAGCAATGAATTTGTACGCAATATGCTCCCAACAGACAGCAATGAGATAAATGACCAGATAATCTGTGTTGGTGATGTTGGTTTTGGGATAAATATTGTCCCAGGACACTGGGGGACGGAGGGGAGAACTCCCCTGTTCTTCTTCGAAATAGTGCCATGGGATCTTTTACGGGGCCTTCGGTTTAACATCTCATCTGAAAGACGGCACCTCTGACAGTGCAGCACTCCCTCAGCACTGGCACTGGGAGTGTCAGCCTAGATTTTGTGCTCGAGTCACTGGAGTGGGACTCGAACTTTGATAATACTGAGTCAGAAATGAGAGTTCCACCAACTGAGCCAAAGGCATGGGCAGTCTCAATCAGGCCTTTGAACACAGAACTGCCCCGAATTTGACAGTAAGAGAGGCCACAGTACCCAGTGGCAATGGGGTAATTGTCATTTGGGTATAGCAGCAGTCACTTGTCTAGACCTGGTCTGAGGGACACTGTTGGGGAGTGTGGAAGGGTCGACTAATCCAAATGGACACTCCCAGTGCAGTACTGAGGGAGCGCCGCATTGTCGGAGGGGCAGTACTGAGGGAGTGCCGCACTGTCGGAGGGGCAGTACTGAGGGAGCGCTGCACTGACGGAGGGGCAGTACTGAGGGAGCGCCGCACTGTCGGAGGGGCAGTACTGAGGGAGTGCCGCACTGTCGGAGGGGCAGTACTGAGGGAGTGCTGCACTGTCGGAGGGGCAGTACTGAGGGAGTGCCGCACTGTCGGAGGGGCAGTACTGAGGGAGTACTGAGGGAGTGCTGCACTGTCGGAGGGGCAGTACTGAGGGAGCGCCGCACTGTCGGAGGGGCAGTACTGAGGGAGTGCCGCACTGTCGGAGGGGCAGTATTGAGGGAGTGCCGCACTGTCGGAGGGGCAGTACTGAGGGAGTGCCGCACTGTCGGAGGTGCCGTTTTTCAGATGAGACGTTAAACCGAGGCCCCGTCTGCTCTCTCAGATGGACGTAAAAGATCCCAGGGCACTATTTTGAAGAAGAGCAGGAGAGTTCTCCCCGGTGTCCTGGGGCCAATATTTATCCCTCAATCAACATCACTAAAACAGATTATCTGCTCATTATCACATTGCTGTGTGTGGGAGCTTGCTGTGCGCAAATTGGCTGCTGCGTTCCCCACATTACAACAGTGACTACACTCCAAAAGTACTTCATTGGCTGTAAAGCGCTTTGGGACATCCTGAGTTTGTGAAAGTCTTTCTTTCTGCATACAATACCTGACCCGGGAGCACATGTTGCCGAACATAACTGCCTGAAATGGTAATGTTTCATTACAAGCTTTAATATGAGCCTAAAATTAGGAGCGTTAGGAACAGGAGGAGGCCATTCAGCCCCTCGAGCCTGCTCCATCATTCGAATAGAGCATGACTCATCTCAGC
Organism: Pristiophorus japonicus; assembly: GCF_044704955.1. NCBI lineage: Eukaryota > Metazoa > Chordata > Chondrichthyes > Pristiophoridae > Pristiophorus > Pristiophorus japonicus. The sequence continues at coordinate 1,035,171 of NC_091994.1, forward strand.
CTCAACTCCCTTTCCCAGTCTTTGTTCCACATGCCTTCATACCCTTCCCCGGCAAAAACCCATTGATCTCAGCCTTGTAAGCTCCAACTGTCCCACCAGCGTCCATAGCCTTTTTGCGGAGAGAGTTCCAGATTCCTATCAGCCATTTTAGAAGCAATTGACCCAAAGGATTGTCAGTGAGATGCACAGCGACAGTATTTGTAAGCTAAATCTGCATCTCAGAGAAGAATTATTATTTATGTTTTGGTGAGACCTATTGGACTAAAACCATGAGTCCAAGATAGAATCGAGGGAAACCTCTTGTGCTAATCAACGAATCGATTTCAAAATTCTCATCCTTGTTTTCAAATCCCTCCATGGCCCTTGCCCCTCCCTATCTCTGTAATCTCCTCCAGCCCCACAACCCCCCGAGATCTCTGCACTCCTCTAATTCTGCCCTCATGACCATCCTTGATTATAATCGCTCCACCATCGGTGGCCGTGCCTTCTGTTGCCTGGGCCCCAAGCTCTGGAACTCCCTCCCTAAACCTCTCCACCTCTCTACCTCTCTCTCCTCCTTCAAGACACTCCTTAAAACCGACATCTTTGACCCAGCTTTGGTCACCTGCCCTAATTTCTTCTTATGTGGCTCGGTGTCAAATTCTTTTTGCCTTATAACACTCCTGTGAAGCACCTTGGGACGTTTTACTATGTTAAAAAGGCGCTATATAAATAAAGTTGTAGTTGTTACTGTTGCTGTGTTGTTGTTGTAACGAGCCTGTGGATTGAAACGAAAAGTGTTGTGAGTCAACTGTCTGAACATGTTTCTCGAACCCCAGGAGAGGCCGGGACAGACCGTTCATTTCCCCAAGTGCCCGAGAGGAATTTGGAGAGATGGCGAGATGGTAGCTGGTTACGGAGGAGCCTGAGACAAGGCCTTGGGGCTGACTAAAGAACTGTTACCCTGCAGATCTTTGGGGGAGGGGGGTGAATTGCCCCTGTTGTATGCCTCCCATTAGCGTCTCTGGGCCGCGAACCGAGCCCCCACCTCCGCTCCTGCGGCGGAAGTCAAAGGCAAGGTTGCGCTGTGTGCTGCCATTTTGCCATTTCGGCCGACTCACCGGCCGGCCCGCTGTGGCGCTCCGTGGCGTGATCCAGGCCGCCATCATGTAGCCCGGCACTCCGTCTCCGTGGCAACGTGCCGCCCTGGGGGCCTAGCGGAGGCCATCAGAGGCCCGGCAGAGTGCGGAGCGACCCTCCCCCTTTAACGGAAGGGGAGGGGGTGCTGGAACGCGAGAGCGCTACACGCAGAGGCTGATCCCGTCCGATGAGCGACCCCCGGTTACCGCCCCGACAGGGCGTGGAGCACGCGACATTGCATTCCACTTCCTGCGAGGGGTGATTACACCAATTTTGCTTCTGGGGCAGGACTTCTGCGGCGTGCAGAATGTCTGGTCCAGAGAGGTTATCGCCCCCAACCAGGGAAATAGCAAAATGAGACCCCCTGGTACCTAAAGGTTCTTCTTCACCTTGCCCACCATCCAGGACAAAGCAGCCGTTCGATGGGCACGCTACTCACCACCTTCAACATTCACTCCCTCCACCACCTTCAACATTCACTCCCTCCACCACCTTCAACACTCACTCCCTCCACCACCTTCAACACTCACTCCCTCCACCAACTTCAACATTCACTCCCTCCACCAACTTCAACACTCACTCCCTCCACCACCCTCAACACTCACTCCCTCCACCAACTTCAACACTCACTCCCTCCACCACCCTCAACACTCACTCCCTCCACCACCTTCAACACTCACTCCCTCCACCACCTTCAACACTCACCCCATCCCCCACCTTCAACACTCACTCCCTCCACCACCGGCGCACCGTGGCTGCAGTGTGCACCATCTACAAGATGCACTGCAGCAACTCGCCAAGGCTTCTTCGGCAGCACCTCCCAAACCCGCGACCTCTACCACCTAGAAGGACAAGGGCAGCAGGTGCATGGGAACACCACCACCTCCACGTTCCCCTCCCAGTCACACACCATCCTGACTGGGAAATATATCGGCCGTTCCTTCATCGTCGCTGGGTCACAATCCTGGAACTCCCTCCCTAACAGCACTGTGGGAGCACCTTCACCACACGGACTGCAGCGGTTCAAGAAGGCGGCTCACCACCACCTTCTCAAGGGGCAATTAGGGATGGGCAATAAATGCCGGCCTTGCCAGCGATGCCTCATCCCAAGGCTGAACTAACAAAAAATGTGTCAGTCTAGATAGTGAGAACTGAGGAGGATATCATTGGTGAACTCGATCCAGTCCGTGCCTGACAGAGGCGTATGTTTCCCTGGAGATCGCAGGGCACCAATCAGAGTGCTGATTTTTTAACCACTCACCGGCTTAAAGGCACTGAGGCTAATGGTAATCCCCTCCCACAACAAAATCAGCACATTTAGGACTGAGATAAGAAGGAATTTCTTCTCTCAGAGGGTCATGAATCTGTGGAATTCTCTGCCCCAGAGGGCTGTGGAGGCTGGGTCATTGAGTATATTCAAGGCTGAGATCGCTAGGTTTTTGGGGGGAGAAATTCGTCTGCTTTGCGCCTCCCGTTAGTGCCTGTGGGGGCGATAACAGGGCGCTAAGGGGCGTGGCAAATTCACCGAAACACACGAATTTCCCTGGCAGTTTTGCGCTGGCACTAACACTTACTGCCTCGCTCTCCCACGCCCCGCAGGTTGTGACAACATCCAGTGCGCAGAGCCCTGTTACCGCCCGGATGTGATATTCGCTCCGCTGTCCCTGCAGCATCGCCGGGTGTCAACAGCGGCAGCTGCAGGAGTCGTGGTCACCCCTACTGACCGCGCGGGGAGCGGTATTTAAAGGTGCTGAAGCTCAGGACAGACAAACTTTATTCCTCGTGCCAGTCTGGTGTCTTCTGATTGGTTTCTGTGCGATTCCTCAGCCCTCCGCTCTCTGAGTGCTTGGGGCTGTAACGCAGGTCCGCAGGTCCCGTGGCCCCACAGAGAGAGAGATTCAACCCATCACTGCCGGGAGCGCGGGAACATTCCTCAGCGCTCTGCCGCTACTGCCCCCTCGCACACGTTTAGCGCTCGAAGGGAAGTGGTTAGCGTTTAATTTACGGCTCCACTTCCCTCTCGGAGCGTTAAGCTGAAGCTCATGGGAGCAGAAAATCATTTTCGCCTGGCGATACTTGCGCGATTATTCAAACGTTATCGCCCCACACGGGGGCACTACGCACTCTCCAGCCCTCGGAACTTCGGGGAATCGAGGGATATGGGGATCGGGCGGGAAAGTGGAGGTGAGGTCGAAGATCAGCCGTGATCTTATTGAATGGCGGAGCAGGCTCGAGGGGCCGAATGGCCGACTCCTGCTCCCATTTCTTATGTTCACAGTGTAGAGATAGTTCCTGGGGTACACGGAATCATTGCGGGGAGGGGAATTTACATTTAAAAAGTCTCCTTGTCAGTGAAGAAACACTGGCAGGAATTGCACCACTCCTTGTCATGACAGTTGTTCGAATTTCTTTTCTAGAATTAGATTCAATCGAAACTCCCAGACGGGTAATTTGCATTTCTAAGTTAAGCACCGACTCGCGTTGAGCACCAAGTTGCTGAAAGCTGTTTCTTATCTTTCGCTCCTTTGTCTGGTTGTTTAAGTTATTTCTCTCATGGATGGTTTGAGATACTCCCCTCCCAGGTTCCAGGTTTCTGCCCCGCTCCTGAAACTGCTGAATGTGAGCCGAGTGCGGGTTCCACATGCCCATTCCACCCCCGCCCTCCCACCGTAGATCGCCCAAAGAGCCACTCATGGTTTGCAAGCCTAAAGAATTATTGGCAGTGGGCTATTGAACTGTGAAGGGCATCACAATGTGATAATCACCCGATAATCTGTTTTAGTGATGTTGATTGAGGGATAAATATTGGCCTCAGGACACCGGGGAGAACTCCCCTGCACTTCTTCGAAATAGTGCCGTGGGATCTTTTACATCCACCTCTTGGGTTAAGGTTTCATCCAAAAGACGGCACCTTCGACACTGCAGCACTCCTTCTCAGCACGGCACTGGAGGGTCAGCCTAGATCTTGTGCTCAAGTCCCTGGAGTGAGTCTTGAATGTACAACCTGCTGAGCCAGAGATGAGAATGCTGCCCACTGAGCCACGGAAAGTCTCAATCAGGCTTTCAACAGAAAACTGCACCTGGTTTGGCTCTGATGGGGCAATCGCACTGAGCGAGGGCACAATACCCAGTGGGCTGTCAGTTGGGTTACTGCAGCAGCCACTTGTCTAGGCCTGGTCTGGGACACACTGCTGGGGAGTGCAAAGATCTACTAATCCAACGGGACACTCCCAGTACAGTACTGTCGGAGGGGCAGTACTGAGGGAGCACTGCATTGTCGGAGGGGCAGTACTGAGGGAGCACAGCACTGCCAGAGGGGCAGTACTGAGGGAGTGCAGCACTGTTGGAGGGGCAGTACTGAGGGAGTGCCGCACTGTCGGAGGGGCAGTACTGAGGGAGCACTGCACTGTCGGAGAGGCAGTACTGAGGGAGTGCCGCACTGTCGGAGAGGCAGTACTGAGGGAGCGCCGCACTGTCGGAGGGGCAGTACTAAGGGAGCGCCGCACTGTCGGAGAGGCAGTACTGAGGGAGCATTGCACTGTCGGAGGGGCAGTACTGAGGGAGCACTGCATTGTCGGAGGGGCAGTACTGAGGGAGCGCCGCACTGTCGGAGGGGCAATACTGAGGGAGCCCCGCACTGTCGGAGGGGCAGTACCGAGGGAGCGCCGCAGTGTTGGAGGGGCAGTGCTGAGGGAGCACCACATTGTCAGAGGGGCAGTACTGAGGGAGCGCCGCACTGTCGGAGGGACAATACTGAGGGAGTGCCACACATTTGGAGGGGCAGTGCTGAGGGAGCACCACATTGTCGGAGGGGCAGTACTGAGGGTGCGCCGCATTGTCGGAGGGGCAGTACTGAGGGAACGCCACACTGTCGGAGGGGCAGTACTGAGGGAGTGCTGCACTGTCGGAGGGGCAGTACTGAGGGAATGCTGCACAGTTGGAGAGGTGGTACTGAGAGTGTGCCGCATTGTCCTTTACGTCCACCTGAGAGAGCAGACGGGGCCTCGGTTTAACGTCTCATCCGAAAGATGGCACCTCCGACAGTGCAGCACTCCCTCAGTACTGCCCCTCCGACAGTGCAGCACTCCCTCAGCAATGCATTGGGAGTGTCAGCCTAGATTTTTTGTGCTCAAGTCCCTGGAGTGGGGCTTGAACCCACAACCTTCTGAGGGTAACAGCATACGTACCAGCTCCAGGAGGTCAATGGTCAGGTGACTGTTTCAGGGATTGTTGATTAGTGTAATAGTTTGAACAACAGGGAGAATTCCCCATCCTCCTCAACGCTTTGCACCCACGTACGCAGAGATAAACTCACCCAGCGGGTCCCTCCTTGCGCACCGCCTGTGCCCCCTATGATGGCACTTGAGCTATGAAAGGAGCTGCCAATCAATAGCCCCGGTTTCCCGGACATGTTACCATTTCACGATGTAATGTACGCACCTGCAAGTACGCTCACAGGTTTATGGAGCTGTTGCATTGTGAGTGGCTGAGCCAGTCATGTGATGTTCATCAGACTCAATAAAACCCCAGCCAGTTGGGTTCAGGGGATCCACGATGAGGTATGCAGTTGTGAGCCTAGTGGATGAACTGGTAATGTGTAGTGTGATTGTTAAACCTTTGTGAATCATAGAATCATAGAATCAAGAAATTTACAGCATGGAAGGAGGCCATTCAGTCCATCGTGTCCGTGCCGGCCGACAAAGAGCTACCCAGCCTAATCCCACTTTCCAGCTCTGGGTCCGTAGCCCTGTAGGTTACGGCACTTCAGGTGCACATCCAAGTACTTTTTAAATGTGGTGAGGGTTTCTGCCTCTACCACCCTTTCAGGCCATGAGTTCCAGACCCCCACCAACCTCTGGGTGAAGAAATTTACCCTCAAATCTCCTCTAAACCTTCCACCAATTACTTTAAATTTATGCCCCCTAGTTGTTGACCCCTATGCTAAGGGAAATAGGCCCTTTCTATCCATTCTATCGAGGCCCCTTATAATTTTATACACCTCAATGAGGTCTCATCTCAGTCTCCTCTGTTCCAAGGAAAACAACCCCAGCCTATCCAATCTGTCCTCGTAGCCAAGCTTCTCCACTCCCGGCAACATCCTCGTAAATCTCCTCTGTACCCTCTCCAGTGCAATCACGTCCTTTCTGTAATGTGGTGACCAGAACTGCACGCAGTACTCAAGCATAACCCCCGCCCCCCGCTCTTATATTCTATGCCTCGGCTAATAAAGGCAAGCATTTTGTATGCCTTTTTAACCACCTTATCCACCTGGCCTGCTACCTTCAGGGATCTGTGGACCTGCACTCCCAGGTCCCTTTGTTCCTCTACACTTCTCTAATAAACCAACTAGTTCTTAATAACAATGTGTTGCTATGAATTCTTAAGCAAAGAGCCCACGAAACAAATAAACCACACACGTCAACAAAAACGCCAAACTCCTCCGACTCCGAAAAGCAATCCAATGTCAGGTTGGAGCGGGAGTTGTCCTCAGCTATCCTAGAGTCCGATACCGAGCTAAGCAGATCCCTTGCATATTTCACCTCCTTTTTGACTTATTTTCTATTGACAAACCAAAAGAAAGGGCCTTGGCCCATAGCACAGGTGCTACCAAAGTTGGAAAGAGATGAATTAATGGTTAGGCGATATCAAACTTGGGATTTGAATGTTTGAATGTTCAAATCTCACCACGGCAGCTGGGGGTTGAAAAGCCAGCATCAGTAATGGTGATCATGAAACTACCGGATTGTCATAAAAACCCGTCTGGTTCACTAATGTCCTTCAGGGAAGGAAATCTGCCGTCCTTACCCGGTCTGGCTGATATGTGACTCCAGACCCACAGCGATGTAGTTCACCATTAACGGCCCTCTGAGATGGCCCAGCGAGACACTGCGTTGTATCAAACCGCTGGGTCAAAGGTCAGCACTGTGGGGGCACCTTCACCACACGGACTGCAGCGGTTCAAGCAGCTCACCATCACCTTCTCAAGGGGCAATTAGGGATGGGCAATAAATGCCGGTCTTGCCAGCGACACCCACATCCCAGGAATTAATAAAGCAAAGAGATGGTCCAATGAGTCTTAAGTTTAACACAGTGAGGACCCATGGAAGAGGAAAACTGCGTAGGAAGACAGATTTGGGACTTAGAAAGAACAACAATGTTTAAGGAAGCAATGAGCAAGTTTAACATAGAAACATAGAAAATAGGTGCAGGAGTAGGCCATTCTGCCCTTCGAGCCTGCACCACCAATCAATAAGATCATGGCTGATCATTCCTTCAGTACCCCTTTCCTGCTTTCTCTCCATACCCCTTGATCCCCTTAACCGTAAGAGCCATATCTAACTCCCTCTTGAATATATCCAATGAACTGGCATCAACAACTCTCTGCGGCAGGGAATTCCACAGGTTAACAACTCTCTGAGTGAAGAAGTTTCTCCTCATCTCAGTCCTAAACGGCCTGCCCCTTATCCTTAGAGTATGTCCCCTGGTTCTGGACTTCCCCAACATCGGGAACATTCTTCCTGCATCTAGCCTGTCTAGTCCAGTCAGAATCTTATATGTTTCTATGAGATCCCCTCTCATCCTTCTAAACTCCAGTGAATAAAGGCCCAGTTGATCCAGTCTCTCCTCATATTACAGCCCAGCCATCCCTGGAATCAGTCTGGTGAACCTTTGCTGTGTTCCCTCAATAGCCAGAACGTCCTTCCTCAGATTAGGAGACCAAAACTGAACACAATATTCCAGGTGGGGCCTCACCAAGGCCCTGTGCAACTGCAGCAAGACCTCCCTGCTCCTATACTCAAATCCCCTAGCTATGAAGGCCAACATACCATTTGCCTTCTTCACCGCCTGCTGTACCTGCATCCCAACTTTCAATGACTGATGTACCATGACACCCAGGTCTCGCTGCACTTCCCCTTTTCCTAATTTCCGCCATTCAGATAATATTCTGCCTTCGTGTTTTTGCCCCCAAAGTGGATAACCTCACATTTATCCACATTATACTGCATCTGCCATGCATTTGTCCACTCACCTAACCTGTCCAAGTCACCCTGCAGCCTCTTAGTGTCCTCCTCACAGATCACACCGCCACCAAGTTTAGTGTCATCTGCAAACTTGGAGATATTACACTCAATTCCATCATCTAAATCATTAATATATATTGTAAAGAGCTGGGGTCCCAGCACTGAGCCCTGCGGCACTCCACTAGTCACTGCCTGCCATTCTGAAAAGGACCCGTTTATCCCGACTCTCTGCTTCCTGTCTGCCAACCAGTTCTCTATCCACGTCAGTACATTACCCCCAATACCATGTGCTTTGATTTTGCACACCAATCTCTTGTGTGGGACCTGGTCAAAAGCCTTTTGAAAGTCCAAATACACCACATCCACTGGTTCTCCCTTGTCTACCCTACTAGTTACATCCTCAAAAAATTCCAGAAGATTTGTCAAGCATGATTTCCCTTTCATAAATCCATGCTGACTTGGACCGATCCTGTCACTGCTTTCCAAATACGCTGCTATTTCATCCTTAATGATCGATTCCAACATTTTCCCCACTACTGATGTCAGGCTAACCGGTCTATAATTACCCGTCTTCTCTCTCCCTCCTTTTTTAAAAAGTGGTGTTACATTAGCTACCCTCCAGTCCATTGGAACTGATCCAGAGTCGATAGACTGCTGGAAAATTATCACCAATGCATCCACTATTTCTAGAGCCATTTCCTTAAGTACTCTGGGATATAGACCATCAGGCCCTGGGGATTTATCAGCCTTCAATCCCGTCAATTTCCCTAACACAATTTCCCGCCTAATAAGGATATCCTTCAGTTCCTCCTTCTCACTAGTCCTTCGGACCCCTAGTACATCGGGAAGGTTATTTGTGTCTTCCTTTGTGAAGACAGAACCAAAGTACTTGTTCAATTGGTCTGCCATTTCTTTGTTCCCCATTATAAATTCACCCGAACCCGACGCTGGTCTTCACTAATCTTTTTCTCTTCACATACCTACAGAAGCTTTTGCAGTAATTTTTTATGTTTCCGGCAAGCTTCCTCTCGTACTCTATTTTCCCCCTCTTAATTAAGCCCTTTGTCCTTCTCTGCTGTATTCTAAATTTCTCCCAGTCCTCTGGTTTGCTACTTTTTCTGGCAAATTTGTATGTCTCTTCCTTGGATTTAACACTATCCTTAATTTCCCTTGCTAGCCACGGTTGAGCCACATTCCCCGTTTTATTTTTACTCCAGACAGGGATGTACAATTGTTGAAGTTCGTCCATATGATCTTTAAAGGTTTGCCATTGCCTATCCACCGTCAACCCTTTAAGTATCATTTGCCGGTCTAATCTAGTCAATTCACGCCTCATGCCATCAAAGTTACCTTTCCTTATGTTCAGGACCCTAGTTTCTGAATTAACTGTGTCACTCTCCATCTTAATAAGGAATTCTACCATGTTATGGTCACTCTTCCCCAAGGGGCCTCGCACAACAAGATTGCTAATTAGTCCCTTCTCATTACATATCACCCAGTATAGGATGGCCAGCTCTCTGGTTGGTTCCTCGACATATTGGTCCAGAAATCCATCCCTAATACACTCCAGGAAATCCTCCTCCACCGCATTGCTACCAGTTAGGTTAGACCAATGACCATAGCTGTACTGATAACGTGGATGTTTGTACAGAGAAAGGTTTGGAGACTGAAGAGAGAGCCATAAGAACATAAGAACATAAGAATTAAGAACAGGAGTAGGCCATCTAGCCCCTCGAGCCTGCTCCGCCATTCAATAAGATCATGGCTGATCTGGCCGTGGACTCAGCTCCACTTACCCGCCCGCTCCCCGTAACCCTTAATTCCCTTATTGCTTAAAAATCTATCTATCTGTGACTTGAATACATTCAATGAGCTAGCCTCAACTGCTTCCTTGGGCAGAGAATTCCACAGATTCACAACCCTCTGGGAGAAGAAATTCCTTCTCAACTCGGTTTTAAATTGGCTCCCCCATATTTTGAGGCTGTGCCCCCTAGTTCTAGTCTCCCCGACCAGTGGAAACAACCTCTCCGCCTCTATCTTGTCTATCCCTTTCATTATTTTAAATGTTTCTATAAGATCACCCCTCATCCTTCTGAACTCCAAGGAGTAAAGACCCAGTCTACTCAATCTATCATCATAAGGTAACCCCCTCAGCTCCGGAATCAGCCAAGTGAATCGTCTCTGTACCCCCTCCAAAGCTAGTATATCCTTCCTTAAGTAAGGTGACCAAAACTGCACGCAGTACTCCAGGTGCGGCCTCACCAATACCCTATACAGTTGCAGCAGGACCTCCCTGCTTTTGTACTCCATCCTTCTCGCAATGAAGGCCAACATTCCATTCGCCTTCCTGATTACCTGCTGCACTTGCAAACTAACTTTTAGTGATTCATGCACAAGGACCCCCAGGTCCCTCTGCACCTCAGCATGTTGTAATTTCTCCCCATTCAAATAATATTCCCTTTTACTGTTTTTTTTCCCAAGGTGGATGACCTCACACTTTCCGACATTGTGTTCCATCTGCCAAACCTTAGCCCATTCGCTTAACCTATCTAAATCTCTTTGCAGCCTCTCTGTGTCCTCTACACAACCCACTTTCCCACTAATCTTTGTGTCATCTGCAAATTTTGTTACACTACACTCTGTCCCCTCTTCCAGGTCATCTATGTATATTGTAAACAGTTGTGGTCCCAGCACCGATCCCTGTGGCACACCACTAACCACTGATTTCCAACCCGAAAAGGACCCATTTATCCCAACTCTCTGCTTTCTGTTAGCCAGCCAATTCTCTATCCATGCTAATACATTTCCTCTGACTCCACGTACCTTTATCTTCTGCAGTAACCTTTTGCGTGGCACCTTATCGAATGCCTTTTGGAAATCTAAATACACCACATCCATCGGTACACCTCTATCCACCATGCTCGTTATATCCTCAAAGAATTCCAGTAAATTAGTTAAACATGATTTCCCCTTCATGAATCCATGCTGCGTCTGCTTGATTGCACTATTCCTATCTAGATATCCCGCTATTTCTTCCTTAATGATAGCTTCAAGCATTTTCCCCACTACAGATGTTAAACTAACCGGCCTATAGTTACCTGCCTTTTGTCTGCCCCCTTTTTTAAACAGAGGCGTTACATTAGCTGCTTTCCAATCCGCTGGTACCTCCCCAGAGTCCAGAGAATTTTGGTAGATTATAACGAATGCATCTGCTATAACTTCCGCCATCTCTTTTAATACCCTGGGATGCGTTTCATCAGGACCAGGGGACTTGTCTACCTTGAGTCCCATTAGCCTGTCCAGCACTACCCCACTAGTGATAGTGATTGTCTCAAGGTCCTCCCTTCCCACATTCCCGTGACCAGCAATTTCTGGCATGGTTTTTCTGTCTTCCCCTGTGAAGACGGAAGCAAAATAATTGTTTAAGGTCTCAGCCATTTCCACATTTCCCATTATTAAATCCCCCTTCTCATCTTCTAAGGGACCAACATTTACTTTAGTCACTCTTTTCCGTTTTATATATCTGTAAAAGCTTTTACTATCTGTTTTTATGTTTTGCGCAAGTTTACCTTCGAAATCTATCTTTCCTTTCTTTATTGCTTTTTTAGTCATTCTTTGCTGTTGTTTAAAATTTTCCCAATCCTCTAGTTTCCCACTAACCTTGGCCACCTTATACGCATTGGTTTGATACTCTCCTTTATTTCCTTGGTTATCCACGGCTGGTTATCCCTTCTCTTACCGCCCTTCTTTTTCACTGGAATATATTTTTGTTGCGCACTATGAAAGAGCTCCTTAAAAGTCCTCCACTGTTCCTCAATTGTGCCACCGTTTAGTCTGTGTTTCCAGTCTACTTTAGCCAACTCTGCCCTCATCCCACTGTAGTCCCCTTTATTTAAGCATAGTACGCTCGTTTCTGACACAACTTCCTCACCCTCAATCTGTATTACAAATTCAACCATACTGTGATCACTCATTCCGAGAGGATCTTTTACTAGGAGGTTGTTTATTATTCCTGTCTCATTACACAGGACCAGATCTAAGATAGCTTGCTCCCTTGTAGGTTCTGTAACATACTGTTCTAAGAAACAATCCCATATGCATTCTATGAATTCCTCCTCCAGGCTACCCCGTGCGATTTGAGTTGACTAATCGATATGTAGGTTAAAATCCCCCATGACTACTGCCATTCCTTTTTCACATGTCTCCATTATTCCCTTGATTATTGCCCTCCCCACCGTGAAGTTATCATTTGGGGGCCTATAAACTATGCCCACCAGTGACTTTTTCCCCTTACTATCTCTAATCTCCACCCACAATGATTCAACATTTTGTTCATTAGAGCCAATATCATCTCTCACAACTGCCCTGATATCATCCTTTATTAACAGAGCTACCCCACCTCCTTTTCCTTCTTGTCTATCTTTCCGAATCGTCAGATACCCCTGTATGTTTAATTCCCAATCTGGGCCACCCTGCAACCACGTTTCTGTAATGGCCACCAAATCATACCCATTTGTAATGATTTGTGCCTTCAACTCATTTACTTTATTTTGAATGCTGCGTGCATTTAGGTAGAGTGTTTTAATACTAGTTTTTAAACCATGATTTTTAGTTTTGACCCCTCCTGCAGCCCCTTTATATTCAGTGGCCCTTTTTGTTTTTTGCCTTGGGTTTCTCTGCCCTCCACTTTTACTCATCTCCTTTCTGTCTTTTGCTTTTGTCTCCTTTTTGTTTCCCTCTGTCTCCCTGCATTGGTTCCCATCCCCCTGCCATATTAGTTTAACTCCTCCCCAACAGCACGAGCAAACACTCCCCCAGAACCGGTTCCAATGCCCCAGGAATTTGAATCCCTCCCTGCTGCACCACTGCTCAAGCCACGTATTCATCTGCGCTATCCTGAAATTCCTACTCTGACTAGCACGTGGCACTGGTAGCAATCCCGAGATTACTACTTTTGAGGTCCTACTTTTTAATTTAGCTCCTAGGTCCTTAAATTCGTGTCGTGGGACCTCATCCCTTTTTTATCCTATATCGTTGGTACCTATGTGCACCATGACAACTGGCTGTTCTCCCTCTCTTTTTAGAATGTCCTGCACCTGCTCCGAGACATCCTTGACCCTTGCACCAGGGAGGCAACATACCATCCTGGAGTCTCGGTTGCGGCCGCAGAAACGCCTATCTATTCCCCTTACAATTGAATCCCCTATCACTATCGCTCTCCCACTCTTTTTCCTGCCCTCCTGTGCCCTCCTGAGCCATCAGACATCGATCTTAATTCCACCCCCAAATCCCATCCAGCAGTTTAAGAAAACCTTCCCAAAATATGGCTATAGCATTCAAATATTGGACAGACTTACGTTTTGTAAATACTCAAGAGTTGTGGGGAAAAGGGAGGGTTGAGCATGAAAGGAGAAGTTGGGCAACTCTAGTAATGAAGCAGAGGTCAACTGTGCTAACAGGTGCAAAGGCATTCAGCCGTGGCTCAGTGGGCAGCACTCTTGCCTCTGAGTCAGAAGGTTGTGGATTCAAGTCCCATGCCAGGTACTTGAGCACAAATCTAGGCTGAGTGAAACTATTCCATTAGCAGAAGGGTTGACAACCATAGAACACAGATTTCAGGTGATTGGCAAAAGAACCACAGGCAATGTAAGAAAAAGACTTTTTTATGCAAGTGGTTGGGATCTGGAATGCACTGGCTGAAAGGGTGGTGGAGGCAGACTTAATCGTGGCTTTCAAAAGCGAGTTGGATAAGCATCTGAAGGAAAATAATTTTCAGGGTTACGGGAAAGGGCGGGGGAGTGGGACTGGCTGAGGGTCTGCACGGGCTCGATGGGCCGAATGGCTTCCTTCCCTGCTGTGACCTTTCTGTGATTCTATACTGAGGGCGTGCTGCACAGTCGGTCTGTCTATTGGCTGAGACGTTAAACCGAGGGCCCCATCTGCCCTCTCAGGTGCACATAAAAGATTACGTGGCACTATTTTGAAGAAGAGCAGTTCTCCCCCGGTGTCCTGGCCAATATTTATTGCTTAGCCAATGTCACTACATTGGTCTCCGTCTTTAAGGAAGGATATACTTGCATTGGAGGCTGTTCAGAGAAGGCTCACTAGGTTAATTCTGGAGATGAAAGGGTTGACTTATGAGGAAAGGTTGAGTAGGTTGGGCCTATACACATTGGAGTTCAGAAGAATGAGAGGTGATCTTATTGAAACTTATGAGATAATGAGGGAGCTCGACAAGGTGGATGCAGAGAGGATATTTCCACTCATAGGGGAAACTAAAACTAGGGGACATAGTCTCAGAATAAGGGGCCGCCCATTTAAAACTGAGATGAGGAGAAATTTCTTCTCTCAGAGGGTTGTAAATCTGTGGAATTCTCTGCCCCAGAGAGCTGTGGAGGCTGGGTCATTGAATATATTTAAGGTGGAGATAGACAGATTTTTGAGCGATAAGGGAGTAAAGGGTTATGGGGAGCGGGCAGGGAAGTGGAGCTGAGTCCATGATCAGATCAGACATGATCTTATTGAATGGTGGAGCAGGCTCGAGGGACCGAATGGCCGACTCCTTTTCCTATTTCTCTTATTTCTTATCTTACCAAAAAACAGAATGTATGACCATTTAACTCCTTGCTGTTTGTAGGAGCTTGCTGTGCGCAAATTGTCAGCCGCGCTCCCTACAACAGTGACCATGCTTCAGAAGTGCTTCAATGACTGTAATGCGCCATGGGACATCCTGAGGTCAAGTGTGGTCCATATAAATTCAAGTTCCTTCTTTCTATTGTCCAGTGGCTGAACGAAAATCAGTGCGTCAGCATATCGCAACGACAGCCAAAATATACAGTTTCCCGTCACACATCATGTCAATTAACATTCTTCCCCAGTAAAACAAAACCCTTTGCCGTGTCATGTCGAGTTTACAAAATTCAGAGTCCTCAGGGAGTCAACTGGACTGCTAACGAGGCTGATTAATACAATACTAATTGGCCTCTCAGGAGTAAACCATCAGCCAGGCCCTCTGCTCAACACAGACAGTCATTGAAACAGTCAGCGGACTTTGCCTGCCTTCTTTCATTTCATCTTCCTGTCATCTCTCCAATTTTTGATCCCCTCCGCTCCGCAAGTTGCTGAATCACGATGGAATCTTTTACAGGCCAACTTGTGGCTCCCCTTCCCAGTCAACCTTCTTCAGGGTTGTTTGTCGATGAAGTGAAAGATCTGGGGACCGGGAGGGAAGGTGGAGTTAAGGTAGAAGATCAGCGATGATCTTACTGTCAGCCATGGCTCAGTGGGCAGTACACTCACCTGAGTCAGAAGGTTGTGGGTTCAAGTCCCACTCCAGGGAATGGAGCACATTAAAAAATCCAGGCCGACACTCCCAGCGCAGTACTGAGGGAGTGCCGCACTGTCGGAGGGGCAGTACTGAGGGAGTGCCGCACTGTCGGAGGGGGAGTGCTGCACTGTCGGAGGGGCAGTACTGAGGGAGTGCCGCACTGTCGGAGAGTCATTACTGAGGGAGTGCCGCACTGTCGGAGGGGCAGTACTGAGGGAGTGCCGCACTGTCGGAGGGGCAGTACTGAGAGAGTGCCGCACTGTCGGAGGGGCAGTACTGAGGGAGTGCCGCACTGTTGGAGAGTCATTACTGAGGGAGTGCTGCACTGTCGGAGGGGCAGTACTGAGGGAGTGCTGCACTGTCAGAGGGGCAGTACTGAGGGAGTGCCGCACTGTCGGAGGGGCAGTACTGAGGGAGAGCTGCACTGTCGGAGGGGCAGTACTGAGGGAGTGCCGCACTGTTGGAGAGTCAGTACTGAGGGAGTGCCGCACTGTCGGAGAGTCAGTACTGAGGGAGTGCCTCACTGTCGGAGGGGCAGTACTGAGGGAGTGCCGCACTGTCGGAGGGGCAGTACTGAGGGAGTGCCGCACTGTCGGATGGGTAGTACTGAGGGAGTGCCGCACTGTCGGAGGGGCAGTACTGAGGGAGCGCTGCACTGTCGGCGGAACAGTACTGAGGGAGCGCTGCACTGTCGGAGGTGCCGTCTTTCAGATGAGACGTTAAACCGAGGCCCTGTCTGCTCTCTCAGGTGAATGTAAAAAATCCCATGGCACTATTTTCGAAGAAGAGCAGAGGAGTTATCCCTGGTGTCCTGGGGTCAATATTTATAGAAATGTAAAAAATAGGTGCAGGAGTAGGCTATTCGGCCCTTCGAGCCTGCACCACCATTCAATGAGTTCATGGCTGAACATGCAACTTCAGTACCCCATTCCTGCTTTCTCGCCATACCCCTTGATCCCCCTAGTAGTAAGGACTACATCTAACTCCTTTTTGAATATATTTAGTGAATTGGCCTCAACAACTTTCTGTGGTAGAGAATTCCACAGGTTCACAATTCTCTGGGTGAAGAAGTTTCTCCTCATCTCGGTCCTAAATGGCTTACCCCTTATCCTTAGACTGTGACCCCTGGTTCTGGACTTCCCCAACATTGGAAACATTCTTCCTGCATCTAACCTGTCTAAACCCGTCAGAATTTTAAACGTTTCTATGAGATCCCCTCTCATTCTTCTGAACTCCAGTGAATACAAGCCCAGTTGATCCAGTCTTTCTTGATATGTCAGTCCCGCCATCCCGGGAATCAGTCTGGTGAACCTTCGCTGCACTCCCTCAATAGCAAGAATGTCCTTCCTCAAGTTAGGAGACCAAAACTGTGCACAATACTCCAGGTGTGGCCTCACCAAGGCCCTGTACAACTGTAGCAACACCTCCCTGCCCCTGTACTCAAATCCCCTCGCTATGAAGGCCAACATGCCATTTGCTTTCTTAACCGCCTGCTGTACCTGCATGCCAACCTTCAATGACTGATGTACCATGACACCCAGGTCTCGTTGTACCTCCCTTTTTCCTAATCTCACCATTCAGATAATAGTCTGTCTCTCTGTTTTTAACACCAAAGTGGATAACCTCACATTTATCCACATTATACTTCATCTGCCATGCATTTGCCCACTCACCTAACCTATCCAAGTCACTCTGCAGCCTCATAGCATCCTCCTCGCAGCTCACACTGCCACCCAACTTAGTGTCATCCGCAAATTTGGAGATACTACATTTAATCCCCTCGTCTAAATCATTAATGTACAATGTAAACAGCTGGGGCCCCAGCACAGAACCTTGCGGTACCCCACTAGTCACTGCCTGCCATTCTGAAAAGTATCCATTTACTCCTACTCTTTGCTTCCTGTCTGACAACCAGTTCTCAATCCATGTCAGCACACTACCCCCAATCCCATGTGCTTTAACTTTGCACATTAATCTCTTGTGTGGGACCTTGTCAAAAGCCTTCTGAAAGTCCAAATACACCACATCAACTGGTTCTCCCTTGTCCACTCTACTGGAAACATCCTCAAAAAAGTCCAGAAGATTTGTCAAGCATGATTTCCCTTTCACAAATCCATGCTGACTTGGACCTATCATGTCACCTCTTTCCAAAATCCTTGCTATGACATCCTTAATAATTGATTCCATCATTTTACCCACTACCGATGTCAGGCTGACCGGTCTATAATTCCCTGTATTCTCTCTCCCTCCTTTTTTTAAAAGTGAGGTTACATTGGCTACCCTCCACTCCATAGGAACTGATCCAGAGTCTATGGAATGTTGGAAAATGACTGTCAAT